>NC_045156.1:16362144-16372144 GCF_900700415.2 Clupea harengus
TATTAACTCTTAACATTTACAACTCAGGTAATCAAACTTAACTCAAAAGCCATAAGCCCCCAGGCTTAAACACAGAGTTACTGGAACCTTTCCCCTCTCGCAGTCCTGCTTCTCTCTCTCTCTCTCTGACTCTCAACTCTCTGTCGCACTAGTTATTGCTCAGGTGCCAAACTAGCCTAACCATTTGCACCTGAGCTTGCAATCAGTGGATGGCCTGACCTCCCTAGTCCCCAGAGCACCTCCCCAGGGTCCTAGAGCCTGCCCAATACAGCCCTGGTTAGGGAATTCACCATGAAAAGAGGACATGTCCGGGGAAAAGAGGACGTCTGGTCACCCTAATTTACTACATGTATGCTAGCATGCTTATCCTGATACGCTACATGTATGCTGGCATGCTTATCCTGACATGCTACATGTATGCTAACATGCTTATCCTGATATGCTACATGTATGCTAGCATGCTTATCCTGATACGCTACATGTATGCTAACACGCTTATCCTGATACGCTACATGTATGCTAACATGCTTATCCTGATACGCTACATGTATGCTAACATGCTTATCCTGATACGCTACATGAATGCTAGCATGCTTATCCTGATACGCTACATGTATGCTAGCATGCTTATCCTAATATGCTACATGTATGCTAGCATGCTCATCCTGACACGCTACATGTATGCTAGCATGCTTATCCTGACACACTACATGTATGCTAGCATGCTTATCCTGATACACTACATGTATGCTGGCATGCTTATCCTGACATGCTACATGTATGCTAGCATGCTTATCCTGATACACTACATGTATGCTAGCATGTTTATCCTGATACGCATATGAATTCCTCTGCCATGTTTCTGATTTTCCCCTCCCCCCCTTTTCTCTCCTCCCTTCCTTTCTTACTTCTCCTCCTTGCCGGCTCTGAGTAGTTTCATTTGAATCTGATGTCTTTTCAGGATGCGTGCCAGTGTTGACTGAGAGACCTGATGGACATTATTGAAAATGGCGTGGTCACGGATAATGTTGGCTTGAATTTCTATGAGCCTGATAGCATTATTGGCCAAAACCATGTTTATGAGCTCTCTCTCTTGTTCTTGCGTGAATATGGCCCCCTTCCTTCTTTCAAGTTAATATCCTATTACAGAGACTTGAACATCATGTTGGCATTAAAGGCTGTGCCCTATCCTGGTTTAGATCTTACCTCTCTGATCGCCATCAATTCGTTCAGGTCCATGAGAAGTCATCCAATCACACTAGAGTAAGCTACGGTGTTCCCCAAGGACCACTGCTCTTTTCCCTTTACATGCTACCCTTAGGTGCTGTCATAAGGAACCATGGCATTAACTTCCACTGCTATGCTGATGACACCCAACTCTACCTATCCATGAAACCTGATGAAATTGTACATTTACCCAAGATAGAAACTTGCCTGCAAGATGTAAAATCTTGGATGGCTAACAACTTCCTGCTCCTCAACTCTGATAAAACTGAGGTTATGCTTGTAGGCCCCGATCAATTGAGAATGACACTATCTAGCCATCTATCCACACTCGATGGAATCCCAACACCCAATACTAGCATCAAAAACCTTGGTGTAACTATCAACCAAGACCTCCTACTTTTTTTATATTTGATTTATTTGTAGACATTTCAAAACAAGACTTAAATGTACAATAGTCCTCACAGATACGTGAGAGGATAACACATCAGACAGCCAAATGGTGAGGATACACATTACAGCCCCCCACCCCTCTCCCCCCTTCCCAAAACAAATATACAACTAAAGCAATTTGAGACACAGACAGAAAAGAAAATTATAAAAGCAAACAAAAAACACAACACCAACAATAACTTGCTGTTAAACGCTTGCAGTGGCAGATAATATTGTAGAAAAATATGCTTATACTCATTCTTACCATCCCACCTTCTCTGACCTTCAACTCTCTCACTCACACACACACACACACATGCACATCCACTTGCATTAATTGAGCAAAGTAAAGACTATAAATAAGGAGACAAAAACATATACATAACAATAACTAATAATACAAAAAAATATACATACATATACATACATAATAATAATAAAAATAGTACTGCTGCATGCTGTTAATATGTGCTACCAATAGGCTAGTTAAAACCGGGCACTGGTGCGTTGTTGGGGTGAATCAATCGATGGTGGCGATATCTAGTTGGATAGACCTGAGGTGATCTAAGAAGGGTTCCCAGACCTTACAGAACTTAGAAGAGGTGCCTCGCAAAGAGTACTTAATTTTTTCTAGTGTCATAAAATCAAGGGCATCTCTAAGCCATTGAGAGTGGGAGGGGGGCTGGGGGTTCTTCCAATGTAGCAAGATAACACGCCTCGCTAAAAGAGAGAGAAAGGCCACAAGTTCACAGAAGTAAGATGGTAGTGAGTTCCCAGAAGGTAGGACACCAAACAGGGCAACTAATGGTGAGGGACAGATATTGGTAGAAGTGACAGCTGAAAGAGTGTCAAAGACACCCTTCCAGAACGGCGCAAGTACAGGACAAGCCCAGAACATGTGGCCAAGACTGGCCGGTCCTAAATGGCACCGGTCACAGCGTGAGTCTACACCTGGGAATATACGAGCCAGTTTACTCTTGGACCAATGGACCCTGTGCACTACTTTACATTGTAAGACTCCATGCCGGGCACAGACAGAGGATGAGTGGACCCATTTCAAAGCATGCTCCCATACCGCAGGTTATATCTCTATATTAAGATCAGCCGACCATGCAGTACGCAGGGCGTCAGAGGATGAGGATTGGTGCGCAAGAAGAGTGTAGTAAATCCTTGATATGGTACCTTTCCGGTAAGGGTTAATTTTGAGGATGGTGTCTATAAGCGTGGGAGACGGTATGGTGGGAAAATTGGGGAAACGGTTACGTACAAAATCTCTTATCTGATACCTGAAAAAGTGGGTTGAGGGCAAGTTATAAGCCTGTGCTAACTGACCAAAAGAAGCAAATTTACCATCAATGTAAAGATGGTTAAAGGATAGAATTCATTTGTCTCTCCAGATTAAAAAAGCATTATCAATAATGGATGGAGTGAACAGGGGATTAGAGTAAACAGGAGCCAGACCAGGTATAGATTGCAATGTAAATTGTTGTTTAAATTGTGACCAGATTTTAAGACAGTTCTTCACAACAACACTGTCTGAATGCACATATGATGAAATAGTTGTGGGGAAGCACAGGAGGGACATCAGAGAAGATGAACCACATGAGGCCTCCTCAACCTGTAACCAGGGTGGGGGTTGGTCATTCGTGCAACAGCAGTGTAACAAGGCTCTAATGTTTGTTGCCCAGTAATAGAGTAAGAAGTTGGGGAGGGCTAGACCACCCAACTCCTTAGGTTTTTGTAAAGTGTCTTTTTTAATTCTAGGGGGCTTCTTGTTCCATAAAAATTGGGAGATTGTGTGGTCAAGTGAGTGAAAGAAACGTTTAGTAAGGAAAATGGGTATACATTGGAAGAGATATAGAAATTTCGGGAGCACATTCATTTTAACACAGTTTATCCGCCCTGCGAGAGAGAGAGGCAAAAGAGACCACCGCTGAAGATCCTGAGTCAGTCTTGCCAGAAGAGGGGAGAAATTAAATTTATATAAGTCTGAGTATTTTTTGGTTATACAAACACCTAGGTACTTAAAATGTTCAAGAGATGTTTTGAAAGGCAAGTCAGACAATGGATATGCCATGGCTGCAGCATTGATCGGCATTAGTTCACTTTTTTGGAAATTTAGTTTGTAGCCTGAAATTTGACCAAACTCCTCCAGTAAATTGAAGACAAGAGGGAAAGCTCTGTCTAAGTCAGAGACAAAGAGTAAGAGGTCATCTGCATACAGGGACACTTTATGTTCGACGCCACCCCTCATAATACCTGGTATCTGACTTGACCTTAGGGCCACCGCCAATGGTTCAATGGCAATGGCGAACAAGAGTGGAGAGAGTGGACACCCCTGACGGGTCCCACGCTTGAGGGGGAAGTAGTCAGAATAATCATTGTTTGTACGAACACAAGCTTGGGGGGACGTATACAAAAGCCTAATCCATGATATGAAGGTATTACCAAAGCCAAAATGTTTTAACAAAGAGAACAGATAGGGCCATTCTACACGGTCAAATGCCTTCTCTGCATCCATGGAGATAACCACCTCAGGGGTGTCGGAGGGTGTCGGTGCATAAACAATATCAAATAAACATCTAACATTATGAAAAGAATGTCGGTCTTTAACAAACCCTGTTTGGTCAGTACCTACAATAGTTGGTAGTACAGTCTCCAAACGCCTAGCCAACATTTTGGCCAAGAGTTTGACATCTGCACATAGCAGAGAGATGGGGCGGTAGTTACCACAAAAAAGTGGGTCTTTGTCCTTTTTTAAAAGGAGAGAAATAGTGGCCTGTCTTAACGTGGGGGGAAGATTGCCATTTTGCATAGATTCATTGAACATGTTAAGTAAAATTGGAGCTAATTGATCTGAGAATGTTTTATGAAACTCCGCCGGCAGGCCGTCTGGCCCACAAATTTTACCACTCTGCATCAGCATTAAAGCACTACTGAGTTCACCAATCGAAAAGGGTTCATCCAGTCTAGATGATGTTGCGCTGTCAATTGAGGGAATCTCTAAAGAGTTAAAAAAGCCGTCATATTTTTCCTCATCAGCCACGCATTCAGAGGTGTATAATTTGGCATAGAAGATATTATCTCTCCTCTCAGGTAAGCTTTGCATGCCTCCCAGATGGATGCTGCCGATGTATCTGGGTTAACATTAGTAGAGATAAAAAGATCAATGCGGTTCTTAATAGTCAAAACAAAGTTTGGGTCAGAAAGCAATAAAGAATTAAAGCGCCAGGGGGAGCGTTTCACAGATCTACCAGGAAGAGAGATGTCCACAACCACTGTTGCATGGTCAGATATCACAATGGGATTGTAGGAACATGAACTGACAGATGGTAGGAGTTTGCTATCAATGAGAAAGTAATCAATACGGGAGAATGTGCCATGGACAGGAGAAAAGAAAGAAAACTGTTTAGTACTAGGGTTGAGAAAGCGCCATGCATCTGCAACTGCATATTGCTCCATAAACATCTGAATTACTTTTGATGATTTAGATAAACCAGAGGGCTTATTGGATGATCGATCAAGTGAAGGGTCAAGACAGCAATTGAAATCACCAGCAAGAATGAGTTGGTGGGAGTTCAAGTCAGAGAGAGAGAAAAAAAAGTTTTTGAAAAAATGATCATTGTCCCAGTTTGGGCCATACACATTTGCCAAAATCAGGTTATGACCTCCTATTTTGCCTGTGATGATGACATAGCGCCCATTTGTGTCAGACACTACTTTGGTCACGGAGAATGGCACTGATTTGTGAATAAGAATTGCAACCCCCCTGGCTTTACTTGAAAAAGGAGTGAAAGAGTTGGCCCACCCACCCCCTCCGGAGTTTAAGGTGATCTGAAGGCAGAAGGTGAGTTTCTTGTAAAAAGGCTATTTTAGTGTTTAAATGTGTAAGATGGTTAAACACTTTGTTGCGTTTGACAGGGGAGTTCATACCCTTAACATTCCAACTAACAATCTTAAAGCTCCACCCGGTGTACGCAGGGTATTTGTGTTCGCCATCATATGATAGGGTATTTTTGGGGGTGTGTACGAATGACACTCATTAATTCGTCCACCAGAAACAACGCCTGTTCCCATCCCAGCCCCAGAGATGAGAGGTAAAACACTTGGCTTAATTGAGCACATAAAGTTTTAACAGCAGCATGCACGCAGGATAAAAGAAAATACACATAAACCACATAAAAACGAACGGAGATTACATTAACCCAAAACCCCACCCCACCTCCCCTCCCCATAATTCCCGCCACTGCATTGACACGCAGCAACATGGAACACTCTGATTCTCTGATCAGCATATTTTCCACACTTCCTAACGTCAACGCGCTGCTCCCACAGTAATGGAAGTAAATATATATAAAAAAAATAACTCATGTTTCTGATTGTGCTAATGTAACAAATAAAACAGAAAACAGTTGCAACAGGTATAAACAGGCTTAGATTAAGCAATTGCGTGCAAGCCAAGCACAAACCTTGTCAGAAACCCAAACCAACGAACCTAGCATAAAACAGTATAACGGCTGCATAGAAGGCTACGCAAATCAAAGCTAGCCTCGTTGTTAATAGAGCAGGAACTTCAAGCTAGTGCTAGCCTGTTTGGCTAACGAGACAAATAAAACGCATTGTGCTGGTTGACGCCGCCAAATACACACACAAAAAAAAGGGCACTTACGCTCAGTGAATGCAAAGTATAGCGAATGCAAAGTTCAGTCCCTTACGTGTTGTTTATCCACCTGCAAACCATGGACAAATTTGGTAGCATCTGCGACAGTAGGTAGCCATGCTCTCTCTCCATTAGGCAGGGTAACGCGTAGCTTGGCAGGATAAAGAAGAGCAGGCTTGTAGCCCCGCTGGTAGAGCTCAGACATGCAGGTTTTGAACTCGGCGCGCTGTTTCAACAGGTCCGGGCTGTAGTCATCATAAAGGCGAATCTTGTGGCCATTGTAGAGCAGGTCGCCTCCTTTACGTGCCTCACGGATAACCAGGTCCTTGATTTGGAAACGGTGGAACCGTATGATGACAGGTCGTGGCCGCTCGCCTGGGGCAGGTTTTGGAGCAAGGCTTCTATGGGCTCGGTCCAGCTCAGGAAGAGAGCCAAGCACCTTTGCGCCAAAGACATCCAGGAGCATTTGGGAAAAGAAAGTGGACGGACGATTGCCTTCTGTGTTCTCAGGTAGGCCGATTATCCTTATGTTCTGTCGTCTGCTACGACCCTCAAGGTCAGCCACTTTGGTCCTAAGATTCTCGTTGTCACGTTGCATGGCAGAGCACACTGTCTCCAGTCGTTGGATGTGGTGATCAGTGTCGGTGGCATTGTCTTCCAAGGAGGATATTCGTTGCCCATGATCAGTGACCTTTGTGTGCAGGGTGTCCAGTGTTGAGGTCAACGAATCAAAAGATTTTTTGAAGTCAGCAGCAAGCGCAAGCCTGTGTTCCTCCAGTAGTGAGCTAATCTCTGCCACGCTGATGCTAGCGCTAGCAGACGCAGAAGACAGTGCAGGATGGCTTTTATCTACTTTGCCCTTAGGTTTGGACATTATGAGGTTGCCTGTATGGTCAACACTATTTCTAAAACTTTTTGCAAAAGAATATTCTTAAAAAGGCTAGCATAAACAGGTAGATGAAAAGTGTAATTGTGGGAGCGAGCTGCGCACACGTCTACTCCGCACGTTGCATTCCGGAAGCCTCCCAAGACCTCCTACTTGACTCACACATAAAACAGATCTCAAAGACATCATTTTTTCATTTACGCAATATTGCCAAAATTAGAAAAGTCCTATCCCTCCAAGATGCAGAAAAACGAATCCACGCATTTATTACTTCCCGACTAGATTACTGCAATGCTCTCCTGTCCGGATGCAGCATCAACTCAATAAAGAGCCTCTGTTACGACCCTGGCGGGTCTAGGCCCCGCCCCATGAGATTTGCATGCCTGTTCTCTATCTGTCGTTACAACAGGTAATTGGATCCAGGTTCAGGCTCGTAACACGTGGGGTGGGGGCTCGTCCGGGATATGAACCCGGGACCTCTCCCCACGTGTTACGAGCCTGCTCAAGGCACGAAACAAGAAGGGGAGGCCACGCAGAATTTAGGATAATAATAATAATAATAATATATTTATTAAAGGTTTACAAGGTTATATAGTTATCTAATAATTATAGCAAACGTGTGGTGAAGATCAGTGTTATTAAGAGAAACAAAAGATGTAATGTACAGTCAGGTAAATGGTAATATAAACAAACAACGACGATAATCCACAACCAACGACACTCCAAATCCAACGACAATCCAAAACCAATCTCCCCAGCCAATCACCCATACACCTGGATCCAATTACCTGTTGTAACGACAGATAGAGAACAGGCATGCAAATCTCATGGGGCGGGGCCTAGACCCGCCAGGGTCGTAACAGCCTCCAACTTATACAGAACGCTGCTGCCCGTACACTCACCAGAACTAAAAAATATGAGCACATCTCACCTGTACTTGCCTCTCTGCATTGGCTCCCTGTCAAAAGTAGAATTGATTTCAAAGTACTCCTGCTAACATACAAAGCCCTAAATGACCTGGCTCCAAACTACCTTAAGGAATTAGTTGTCCCCTACTGCCCTCCAAGACCGCTCCGTTCCCAGAGTGCTGGCCTCCTTGTAATTCCAAGAATATCAAAAACCACAGTAGGAGGCAGAGCCTTTAGCTACCGAGCCCCCCTCCTCTGGAACAATCTCCCTGCCTCCATTCGAGATGCAGACACTCTACCGATATTCAAATCGAGACTAAAGACATTCCTCTTCAGTGCATCCTATAGCCATAAGTAACTGCGTCAACTAAGCCTAGGGGCTGAGCAGGGGCGAGAGACAACAAGGCCAATCCCGGCATGGAGGTTACCCTGCCCATTTTGGTGGCGCGCCTCTCATCCCTGCTTTTCCATAGGGCCACTTGGTAGACAGGTAAACAGATGCTAATGTGAGACAAAATTAAACCAAAACCTACATTGAGGGCACTTTAGAAAGGTGTACTTAAAGGTAAAAAAACCGAAACATACACCTAGAATCTAGGCCAACCCTTAAGGGACAATTAAGAACATCAGAAACCCATTGGTGGAAAAAAATAAATAAATAAATAAAAATATATATATAAATAAATAAAAATAGATACACACCCGCTCTGCCCCTGTCCTGCTTAGTTGGGCCTGGGGGCTGAGCGGGTGAGAGAGACAATGCCTAACACGGCAGGGAGGCTGTCCTGCCAGACCCGGTGGCGCACCTCTTAGTTCTCTCAATCCTGTGATGCTTTCCATAGACCACTTGGTAGATAGGTAAACAGATGCTAGTGTAAGACAAAATTACATAAACCAAACAAATCTAAACACATGTAATACCCCCTAATCAACTAAACTGGACTAAAATCGAAATAATATATTAAATAATATTCCCTTACACCTAGCCAGGCAGCCCCTCTCCCTCTCTCTCTCGCTCTCTCTCTCCCTCCCTCTCCTCTCATATCACATTGCTAATGCTTATAATAATACTGATAAAATGGCCATATTGCCTACTGTAAATCTACTACCCAAAGGTATCTCCTTATCTGTTTCTGAAATAAATGTCTACTAACAAAAATGTTCTCTCTCCCTTGTAGCATGTTCCAATTGCTGATGGAAGTGGAAACATTGCTCCTCACCCCCACTACTCCTCAACTACGCATATGGACAGCCAAACTCTACTCACTCACTCTGTTCTTTTTCTTTTTCTCCTAATCCAGACTATCTTCGCTATGGGACGCTGCTGTAATCTCTCCACCCGGTCTACCTGTAGAAACCCTCTGCCAATTGCACCCACCGCCACCGCACTGCCGTACACTTACTCTACCTCATACCCTATGCTAGCATTTATATACAATATATAATATTGCCACCATCAACATGTTTCTCTGTTCCTACTCCCCTTACCCCTGTAACAGTAAACCCTTGAGCACAGTGTATACCCACTAAACTGGTCTTGTTTGTATCATGTATTTACCACCGGATGTCTGTATATATATTATGTACACCTACCAAATGCAGGATATGTACAACACCTGTTGTTTCCCATCCCCTTCTGCCACACAACCCTCCCCCATCCCCCCTTCCTATCTCCACCCGGCCGACCTCAAGCAGATGGGTCCCCCCTTATGTGCCGTGGTTCTGCTTAAGGTTCCTTCCTGACTAACAGGGAGTTTTTTCTTGCCCGTGTTGCCAATGTGCTTGCACTAAGGGGGTTCAGGCTCTGGGCTCTGTAAAGCGCCTAGAGACAATTGTATTGTTATGGCGCTATATAAATAAAATTGAATTGAATTGAATTTAATTAATTTG
>NC_045156.1:16377144-16384644 GCF_900700415.2 Clupea harengus
AGAAGAGAGAGAGAGAGTGAGAGAGAAGAGAGAGAGAGAGAGAGAGAGTGAGAGTAAGAGTAAGAGAAAGAGTAGAACGCATGACTAAGTATAGGCCTGAAGTCAAAGATCAACTTCGGACACAAGAATTTTCTGAGGGGAACCAGAATGTCTTCAGGTCATTGTGGGGCCCGTGTGTGCAGGGGGGAGTGGTTGGATTCATTCTCAGGGTGTGTGTGTGTGTGTAGGGGGGAGTGGTTGATAAGATTTTAGCGATTCCGATTCCATTTTCGATTCTGCTTATCGATTCCGATTCCTTACCAATTCTCTTATCGATTCTCATTGGGCAAGGAAAAAAATGAAAAGAGTACAAACGGGTTTATTAAAATTAATTTTCTTTTATATAATATTCTCTGAATAGATGATGCACAGCATATACAGTATGTATGAATAGATTTACATATTTTAAATAACCAAAAACAAACCTAAGAATAGGTCAACAAACTCAAAGTGGAAATGAAGATTATTCATATAGTGAAAGCTGGTTTACACAATGAAACAAACAGCACTAACACAATAGACAGGGTCTGGAGGAGTTTACCTTTGATATTACCAGATGAAGCGCTAACGTTAGCAGCGCTGCTGTTGCCTGGTTGAGATTCATTAAAATGATCATCACTCCGTAGCGCATCGAAAACGTGACATTCCTGCAAAGTTATTGCATACTGTGTGGACAAATGTTTCCGCTTATTGGTAGTATTTCCCCCCTTTGTCGAAATAGACGTTTTGCAAGCATTGCAAGTGGCCTTGTGGTCATCTTTTCGCATGAACTATAACCACACTTTTGAACGCCTCTGCCTAGACGCCATGTTGGCTGCGGTCTAAACAAAACAAGGCTGCGTGTGTGTGACGTCATCGCGCATGTGCAACGGCACTGGAATCGATAGCGGAATCGTTAAGGAGTTTGGCTAATGATTTGAAGGAATCGATCCATGAACTCAGACACATTGGGAGGCCAGACAGGGCCAGGACCTCATATGCCCACGTAGCGTAGCGTAGCGTAGCGTAGCATACCACATACGTGACCAAAAACACTCGTGCCCAAACCAAGCGTGACCAAAAACACTCCCTCTCTCTCTCTCTCCCTGCTCTCTCACACACTCTTTATGTTTCTCTCTCTTGCTCACTCTTTCTCTCTGTGTTTTTGCCTCTGGCAAAAGCAGTAATTACCCTGAAGTAGCTCACAACATTCAGCCTCACACATCTTCAAAGAGCTGTTGTGGAGAAAAAGGCATAGCTCATAGATGTCTCTGCAGCAATCTTGTGTGTGTGTGTGTGTGTGTGTGTGTGTGTGTGTGTGTGTGTGTGCGTGTGTTTGTGTCAATGTGCATGCGTGTGCGTGTTAAAATAAGCATAGCTCATAGATATCTCTGCAGGGGCGGTTTTAGCAAATTGGAGGTCCTGAGCAATGAACAATTTTGATCCACCAATCCCCTCCAACCCCACACCCACCCAGACACACACTTAATGAACAATGTTATGTGAAACTTATTGTGAATAGTTGACTTTAACAACTAAACAATTGAAAATTATTTGAATTATGAGGTTTTGAGTGCAGTGTAATAGTAGTGTAACTTTTTGATTACCTTATCAAAATAATTGAACTTGTTACATTTGATTAATTCTTTATACTTCTAATGAATGTTTTCAACTGAAAGTTCCGAATTTGTACAGGTCCTGTTTTAACTATTTCTATTCTCTCTCTCTCTGTTCATTTGTCACGCCATAATGCTGGGTCTTCACTTATCACTGTATGCCATTGCTGTTACTCGCATTGGTGACATCACTGCTCTCATTATCATCCAGCTGTGCTTGAGCAGTGATGATGACCATGGCAGTATCATGCGCATCATCAGTGCAGGTGTCAGTGTCCCTGATATGGGCAGCTGTGGCATAGACATCTATATATGACTATGAGCTGTGGTACATGATGGCTCACTGTGTTGTAGAAGCAAAGCAGGCAGGGCTAGTTGGTGCTGTAGTTGCTGTTTGTCTGCTGCTGCTAGCATTAGCTAAACTTGGCTTAGCAGCACTTGAAACATTATTAGATGAACTTGAAACATTATCAGAAATTTCTTCCACTTCCACGGACGAATTCTTGATTGGAAATATTGTGTTACCTTAGGTAATTTCTCCCTGAACTTCTCATCCTTCCTTTTCCTCTTTCTTTTCTCACTGCCACTTACAAATCGTTTCATGCTTAACTTTGCGACCACACACGCCACCCCACGACAAATTGTCCGTGACAGAAACGTCACGTGACCTGGAATATTTTTTCCATGATGGATTTAAGATACATTTTAGGCTGAAACATAAAATAAAAGAATCGTGTTTTCATGCTTATTATGAATTATCATTCGTTTGTAATGACAATTAATTTATTTAAATTCTTAAAAAAATGTATTAAAAAAAACTCGGAAGTACGACGAGGCCCCCCTGATGGCAACTGCCCGCCTTTGCCCAATGGAACGCACCGCCTCTGGTCACATGACCTGGAATCGTATCTTCCATGATGGATTAAAGATAACATTTAGCTATAAAGAATAGAATTAAAGAATTGTGTTTTCATGCTTATTATGAATTGTCATTCGTTTACAATGACAAGTGATTTAGTTTAATTATTAAAAAAAAGAAGAAAAAAAAAACGTAAATACGACGAGGCCCCCTGGTGGCCGAGGCCCTGGGCAACTGCCCGACTTGCCCAATGGGACGCACCGCCCTGTGTCTCTGCAGCAAGCTTGTGTGTGCGTGTGCGTGTGCATGTGCGTGTGTGTGTTAAAATAAGCGTAGCTCATAGATGTCTCTGCAGCAAGCTTGTGTGTGTGTGTGCGTGTGCGTGTGAGTGTGTCCATGTGCGTGCGTGTGAGTGTGTGTGTTAAAATAAGCGTAGCTCATAGATTTCTCTGCAGCAAGCTTGTGTGTGTGCGTGTGTGTGTGTGTGTGTCCATGTGCGTGCGTGTGCGTGTGTGAGAATGGCCCGAGCCGGCCATCTCACGATGTGGGATGTAGGCTGCTGGAATGTGGTTACAAGTAGGCAGGATAACACACAGCGCAGGAGACAGTAGCTTTCTTAATAAAATACAGCTGTATATTTATTTACAACAACAGGGACTCGAACCCCAAAAACATATTTACAAAAAAACAGGGACTTGAACCCCAAAATCATAGAAACATACACCAGGGTAATCCCAACCCCCAAAACATAGCGACATACACTGAACAAAACTAAAGCTTTAAAACAGGCCAGGTACAACTCTGTACTCTAACCAGGTTTGGTCTATGTACCTGCCTCAGCTTTCTTGCAGCCTGTCCAGTCTGTCTCTCCCTCAACAATGAGGTGCACCTATTAACAAGGCAGTACAGGGGCTAATAATCAGTCCCAATTGGACCCGTCCACAGGTGCAGGGGAACCCGGACCCAACCATTACAGTGGGGGAGTCCAGCCTTTCTCCCCTCGTGGACCACAGTGAGAAGGGGGAGGGACTTCACCTCTCACAGCGTGTGTGTGTTAAAATAAGCGTAGTTCATAGTCTCTGCAGCAAGCCTGAGGAGTGTTTGAGCAGCAGGGAGAGGACCGTGTGTCTGTAATATGTATGTGTGACACAAAGGGGTTTCTCTGCTGTCTTAAAGTATCAGGGGTTAGGGTTAGAGTGTTTGAACAGCAGTCTTAAAGTATCAGGGGTTACGGTGCAAACCCATGACCGCGTAGCGTTGGAAGCGTAATTCTCAATCCCTTGCAATTCAACGGGAGGCAATCCATTGTTATGTGGACCACCGTTTTGAGCGTAGCAAGCGAAAAAAGTTGTGGAAAGTTTAATCCTATGCAAATGAGGAGCGTTCTCCCCCGGCAGCGGCCAATCAGATTGTTTGGTGTTGTCTCTGACGGTTTGAAAATTGCAGGACTATGGCACGTTTGGTCGTTTAATTTGCTAAACAGAAAGGCTTGGATGGCCTTGTAAGGGCTTGTTGTTGTTCCTGGTATGTTATATATTTAATCCTGGGCTTACTTGAACAGAATGACAGTTTTGATATAAAGACAAGTGACTAGATAGCCTACTAACTGGCTAGCCTGCTAACTAGCTCACTGGTCCAGTCTGTTATGCTATTTCCACACGCTACACCACGCCCACTCAAAGGGTTGGAAGCGTATCGTTACGCTGTCATGGGTTCGCACCGTTTGGTTTAGAGTGTTTGAACAGCAGTCTTAAAGTATCAGGGGTTAGAGTGTTTGAACAGCAGTCTTAAAGTATCAGGGGTTAGGGTTAGAGTGTTTGAACAGCATTCTTAAAGTGTGCAATGTTCAAACTGCAGCAATCCTGAGGAGGGTTTGTTTCAGTAGGGTTATCTCAAACGTACAGCTCTCCCTGAACCAGCCCCCAGACTGCAGGTTGTAATACAATTATTACCAAAGGTGTGGTAGACTGCAGGTTGTAATAACATTAAAGGTGTGGTAGACTGCAGGTGTAATAACATTAAAGGTGTGGTAGATTGCAGGTGTAATAACATTAAAGGTGTGGTAGACTGCAGGTTGTAATAACATTAAAGGTGTGTTAGACTGCAGGTTGTAATAACATTAAAGGTGTGTTAGACTGCAGGTGTAATAACATTAAAGGTGTGGTAGACTGCAGACAAAATGATTGTTTGGCAAGTAGCAAGTGAAGTCACCAGTCAAGTACCAAAGCAAGACAGAGAAATCCCAAGCAAGCCCCATGTCAAGGAATACTGCTCTGCAGTCTAGCCTAACATTAAAGGTGTGGTAGACTGCAGGTGTAATAACATTAAAGGTGTGGTAGACTGCAGGTGTAATAACATTAAAGGTGTGGTAGACTGCAGGTTGTAAAAACATTAAAGGTGGGGTAGACTGCAGACTGCAGGTTGTAATAACATTAAAGGTGTGGTAGACTGCAGGTTGTAATAACATTATTACCAAAGGTGTGGTAGACTGCAGGTTGTAATAACATTAAAGGTGTGTTAGACTGCAGGTTGTAATAACATTAAAGGTGTGTTAGACTGCAGGTTGTAATAACATTAAAGGTGTGTTAGACTGCAGGTGTAATAACATTAAAGGTGTGGTAGACTGCAGGTTGTAATAACATTAAAGGTGTGGTAGACTGCAGGTGTAATACCATTATTAGACTGCAGGGTGTAACACCATTATTACCAAAGATGTGGTAGACTGCAGGTTTTAATAACATTATTACCAAAGGTGTGGTAGACTGCAGACAAAATGATTGTTTGGCAAGTAGCAAGTGAAGTCACCAGTCAAGTACCAAAGCAAGACAGAGAAATCCCAAGCAAGCCCCATGTCAAGGAATACTGCTCTGCAGTCTAGCCTCGGACTACTGCAGTCTAGCCTCGGAATACTGCTCTGCAGTCTAGCCTCGGACTACTGCTCTGCAATCTAGCCTCGGACTACTGCTCTGCAATCTAGCCTCGGACTACTGCAGTCTAGCCTCGGAATACTGCAGTCTAGCCTCGGACTAGTAGTAGTGCGATATGAGGTGGGGATGTGCTTACGCCACCTTCAGTGCCAGGGGTAAGAGCTGAGGCAAGTGTGAGGTGGTAGTGTTGACATGAATTCTGCTGTAGTCTTGTCAGATAAACAACAGCTGTTAGTGTTCTTTTCTGATTCAAAGAGGTGTCCTGAAGTCAAAGAAGTCTTGAGTCATTGGTGTTAAAGTCAAAGTCGAGCTGCATTTTTCATTTTGTCGAGTCGAGTCTGAAGTAATACATATCGTGACTCAATTCTTCCTCGTGTCCGCACCTCCGATCATTACCCGTGACGTGAGATCATCCCGATGGTCCTGTCATCCTCAGAGACACACCAGGATGAGTGGAGTGCCATCCCTGCAGGTGTGTCAGGATGTCCTGTGACGGCTGCTAACCCTAACCCCTAACCTCTGACCCTGACCCACTCATGATGTCCTGTGATGGCTGCTATGATTCCCACTCCTGATGCCTCCCTGCTGGGGTGTTCCGGCCCCTCCTGTTCCAGCTCAAAGTTCCGTAGCGTCACCCTGGATATCCTGTCATGTTTACTGCAGAGTCTGACATCAGTAGGGTCCTCCCTAGGTTCCTCCCTGCTTCAGGGACACCGTCTCTCAGAACTGCAGAAATTAGCATTGTGCATAACCACCAACTTTAAGTCAGTAATCCTAACCTACTAACCATTTACATTTTACATTTACATTTAGTCATTTAGCAGACGCTTTTGTCCAAAGCGACGTACAAGGGAGAGAATATTCAAGCTACGAGCAATAGAACCTGGTGTAACAATAAATAAATACTACTTTACATTAGAAATATAACAAAATGAAATGAAAAGAAAGAAAGAGTGCAGAAGTGTAACTGCTGTAATTGCAAGTTACGCACTAGTCGAAGTGCCAGTTAGGACGGGAAGTGCTCTCTGAAGAGTTGGGTCTTCAAAAGCTTCTTAAAGGTAGAGAGGGACGCCCCTGCTCTGGTAGTGCTGGGCAGCTCATTCCACCAACGTGGAACTACAAATGAGAATAGTCTGGACTGCCGTGCTTGCACAGACGGCAGTGCCAAACGACGCTCACTAGAAGAGCGCAGCATCCTGGGTGTAACATTTGCCCTTACAAGAGCATTTAGGTAGGTGGGAGCAGAACCATCAAGCACTCTGTAGGCAAGCATAAGTGACTTGAACTTAATGCGAGCAGCTACAGGCAGCCAGTGGAGGTCAATGAGTAGCGGGGTGACGTGTGCCCTCTTCGGTTGGTTGAACACCAGACGCGCCGCCGCGTTCTGGATCATTTGTAGTGGTTTCACCACGCAAGCCGGCAGGCCCGTTAGGAGGGCGTTGCAGTAATCAAGGCGTGAATTCACCAAGGTTTGCACCAGCAGCTGGGTGGCATACTGGGTTAGGTACGGCCTGATTTTCCTCCCGTGTTCGTGTCCGAGTCCACAGCTGACCCTAACCCTAACCCTCATCCCTGCTCTTGTGTTCCTGTCCGAGTGGACGGCTGACCCTAACCCTAACCCTAACCCTCATCCCTGCGCCTGTGTTCCTGTCCGAGTGGACGGCTGACCCTAACCCTAACCCTCATCCCTGCTCCCGTGTTCCTGTCCGAGTCCACGGCTGACCCTAACCCTAACCCTCGGCACAGCTGGCACATGACATGAAAACAAACTTAAGTTTCGCTGCCAAAAGCCTACAGCACCATGACTTTTGTTGAGCAATAGTTGTTGCCATGACTTGGCCTTAAGTCTCCTCAGGGGTGGGAAGGCTGTAGGCTTTGACGACGTAACAGCATATGGAACGTGTTGTTTACGGATCCCGGGTACAGCATATGGAACGCGTTGTTTACGGACCCCAGGTACAGCATATGGAACGTGTTGTTTACGGATCCCGGGTACAGCATATGGAACGCGTTGTTTACGGATCCCGGGTACAGCATATGGAACGCGTTGTTTACGGATCCCGGGTACAGCATATGGAAC
>NC_045156.1:16392144-16399644 GCF_900700415.2 Clupea harengus
GTGTGTGTGTGTGTGTGTGTGTGTTAATGGTGCCAGTAACCATGAACAGGTCTGAGTGAGACTGAGGCGCTGAGCTCCAATGATCCTCAGAGCTACTCGTGTTCAAGGGAAACGAAGAGGAAATACGTACTCTGGCAGAAACAATGACGGAGCTAAAGCTGCAAGGTTCCTGTGGAAGGTTCCTGTGGCAGGTTCCTGTGGAAAGCAATGGGTGCCCTGGCCAATTTCAGTGCTGAATGCTTGATGATGATGTCACTGTGTTTCCACACTGAAGTGACTCCTGCACAACACAGTTATACCAGCAGCCCCCCAACCCCCCCCCCCACAGTTATACCAGCAGCCTGTCTGTATGAGTGGTGTCCTCCCCCCCCCCCCCCCCCCCCCCACAGTTATACCAGCAGCCCCCCCCACAGTTATACCAGCAGCCCCCCCCACAGTTATACCAGCAGCCTGTCTGTATGAGTGAGTGTATCTGTCTGTATCTGCATCTTGGAGGGATAGGACTTTTCTAATTTTGGCAATATTGCGTAAATGAAAAAATGATGTCTTTGAGATCTGTTTTATGTGTGAGTCAAGTAGGAGGTCTTGGTTGATAGTTACACCAAGGTTTTTGATGCTAGTATTGGGTGTTGGGATGCCATCGAGTGTGGGTAGATGGCTAGATAGTGTCATTCTCAATTGATCGGGGCCTACAAGCATAACCTCAGTTTTATCAGAGTTGAGGAGCAGGAAGTTGTTAGCCATCCAAGATTTTACATCTTGCAGGCAAGTTTCTATCTTGGGTAAATGTACAATTTCATCAGGTTTCATGGATAGGTAGAGTTGGGTGTCATCAGCATAGCAGTGGAAGTTAATGCCATGGTTCCTTATGACAGCACCTGAGGGTAGCATGTAAAGGGAAAAGAGCAGTGGTCCGAGGACAGAGCCTTGGGGAACACTGTAGCTTACTCTGGTGTGATTGAATGACTTATTATGGACAAGAACAAATTGATGGCGATCAGAGAGGTAAGACCTAAACCAAGATAGGGCACAGCCTTTGATGCCAACATGATGTTCAAGTATTTGTAATAGGATATGGTGATCTATAGTGTCGAAAGCGGCACTAAGGTCTAAAAGAACTAGTATTCAGGTGCACCCATGATCGGATGCGATTAGTAGGTCATTCAGGACTTTGACTAAGGCCGTTTCAGTGCTGTGGTGGGCTCTAAAGCCAGATTGGAAGGTTTCTTCGATTTTGTTTTGGTGTAGAAAGGAAGTAAGTTGCTTAGCTACTATTTTTTCAAGTATTTTTGACAAGAAAGGGAGGTTAGATATGGGTCTATAGTTAGCTAGATTATCAGGATCAAGGTTAGGTTTTTTGAGAGATGGTTTGATCACTGCTATTTTGAATTATTGCGGGACGTATCCTGGAATTAGTAAATTATTAATTACATTAAGTAATGTCTCACTTAATAAGGGTAGTGCATGTTTAGGTAGTTCGTGGGGATAGGGTCTAGTAGGCACGTCGATGATTTAGATGAGAGGATCAGGGAGTTTAGTTCAGGGAGGTCAATGGGTGCGAATGATTCAAGGAGAGCACCAGGTTGTGGGGGTGTTGCCATAGCCATAGCGCATTTTGGAAGGGAAGATCACACACACACACACACACACACACACACACACACACACACACACACAATCACACACATACACACACAATCTCAAACACACACACAATCACACACACAGTAATATTAGATTACACAGTAACGTAGATTAGATTACATGTGTGTGTATGTGTGTGTGTGTGTGTAAACACGTAATATTAGGTTGTAAATGGACTGACAAGGCCTGTGCTACTGCGATAGTTTAAATTCAGGTCTATTTTTAGATTTAGCTGGGCTTGCCCTGACGGCACTGGGTCACGGATGATACAGAACTGGTCTGAGAACAGCCAACGATGACACATGTCACGCCAACGACACATGTCACTCCTCTCCTCTGCCAATTACCCCTCACATGCCTTAGTAGTGGGGTATGCACTTTCTGTCAAAAATGATTGATGGTCATCAATATCATGTGTGTTAAGGCGAGAGCATGTGTGTGTGTGTATGTGAAAGCGTGAGCATGTGTGTGTGTGTGTAGGCGTGAGCATGTCTGTGTGTGTGTGTTTGTGTGTGTGTGTAGGCGTGAGCATGTCTGTGTGTGTGTGTGTGTGTGTGTGTGTGTGTGTAGGCGCGAGCATGTCTGTGTGTGTGTGTGTGTGCGTGTGTAGGCGTGAGCATGTCTGTGTGTGTGTGTGTGTGTGTGTGTGTGTGTGTGAAGGCGTGAGTATGTTTGTGTGTGTGTGTGTGTGTGAAGGCGTGAGCATGTTTGTGTGTGTGATAACGTCTGAGCATGTCTGTGTGTGTGTGTGTGTTTGTGAGTGTGTTATGGCGTGAGCGTGTTTGTGTGTGTTTGTGAAGGCATGAGCATGTTTGTGTGTGTGTGTGTGTTATGGCGTGAGCATGTTTATGTTTGTGTGTGTGTGTGAGCGTGTGTGTGTGTGAAGGCATGAGCATGTTTGTGTGTGTGTTTCTGTGTTATGGCGTGAGCATGTTTATGTTTGTGTGTGTGTGTGTATGTGTGTGTGTGTGTGTGAAGGCATGAGCATGTTTGTGTGTGTGTGTTTGTGTGTTATGGCGTGAGCATGTTTATGTTTGTGTGTGTGTGTGTATGTGTGTGTGTGTGTGTGTGTGTGTGTGTGCATATAGACAGTCTCTGGGTCTTCAGCCTGATGTCAGGAGTTTTCCATCAGGGTGAGTGAGTGAGTTTGAAGTAAGAGACTTATGTTCACTGATGTGTGAAAAAGCAATTTTCTGTGTTTTCCTCTGATTTTGACAGCATATGTGTGTGTGCGTTGTGGCATCACGATGGGCCAGCTAGCAGAGGGGTGTGGTGTTCGTGTGGAGGTCTGGCTGCCACACCACAAGATGGCTGCCAGTGGCACTACATCTCCCAGAATGCAGCAGCACCCAACCAGGTGTAGGTGCTTAAGGCACCTGATGGAAGGGGCATTTAAGACAGGTGGTGCCTGTTGTGAAAGAGCGAGCTACGAGAGCAGGAAGAGCCAGAAGGGAGAACAGAGAGCACTTGACGTGCGGGTGAAGCCGTTGTGGAAACGCTTGCTGAAGCGCTTGCTAAGCCGCATCCGGAAGGGGGAAGGCTAGCCCCAAGCCGGGAAGGACCTGGACGGAGGAACTTTAAGCTGCAACTACAGTGGGCAGGATGTAAGTGAGGAGCACCTTATGAAGCCTATGTTTTTGCCTTTGAAGAACTTTTATGTTTGCTTCCTGAAAGACTTTGTGTTTGGTGAATAAACCTGATCCTTGTTTGAAAGCACTTTTGCCGGCTCTGTCCTGTTAATTACGCACTGCCCTACACCCAGCTCCGTGGTAAAGCCTCTCATGATGCCACAGTGTGTGTGTGTGTGTGTGTGTGTGTGTGTGTGTGTGTGTGTGTGTGTGTGTGTGTGTGTGTGTGTGTGTGTGTGTGTGTGTGTGTGTGTGTGTGTGTGTGTGTTTGCATCCTGCGTCAGGAGAGGTCAAGTAAAGTAGGTGCTGCTGTTAGGAGTGCTTCATGTCGGCCATGTAGGGACATCCTCGGCCATGTGCTGCTCAGGCGGGAGGACTGCTAGTCTTCCTTCCTCTCCACAGTTAGGGTTAGGGTTCCATTCCACAGTATACCCCCAGCTCGTGTATGTATGTGTTGGGTGGTAGTGTGTGTGTCGGGTGGTATTGTGTGTGTGCATGTGTATGTATGTGTCGGGTGGTATTGTGTGTGTGTGTATGTATGTGTCGGGTGGTATTGTGTGTATGTGTGTGTCGGGTGGTATTGTGTGTGTGTATGTATGTGTCGGGTGGTATTGTGTGTGTGTGTGTATGTATGTCGGGTGGTATTGTGTGTGTATGTATGTGTCGGGTGGTACTGTGTGTGTATGTATGTGTCGGGTGGTATTGTGTGTGTGTGTGTGTGTGTGTGTGTATGTGTGTGTGTGTGTTTCACGGGTGGTGTTGTGTGTGTTAGGGGTGGTGTGTATGTGCGTACGGGGTAGTGTTGTGTGTGTGTGTGTGTTAGGGGCGGTGTGTGTGTGTTAGAGGCAGAGTGTGTATGTGTGAGGGGTGGTGTTAGTATGTGTGTGTGTGTGTTAGGGGCAGTGTGTGTGTGTGTGAGGGGTGGTGTTGTGTGTGTATCTTATGGGAATTGTAGCCAGTGCCGTGTGTGTGTGTGCTTTTATGAGAGTTTGTGAAGGCGGTCTGAAGCACAGCGTGATTATGAGCTGTAGAGGTCGGAGCCTGCCAGGTTAGCATGAGTCACTGAGAAAACATCCACCATCGGGCCCTGAGAAAACATCCACCATCAGGCCCTGAGGAAACATCCACCACCGTTAGCGTCTGACGGAGGCTGAGACTGAGGGTAAACTGCACCCAGCAGGGCTGCAGCTCTGGGCGGGACTCTTCCGGCCACCGAGTCTCCTCCAGCTCAGCTGCTGCCTGTGCCACTGTGCTCAAACTCCAGAGTTCTGTTTGATGTCTGCCTGCTCAACTGTGTTAAAACAGTTCTGTGATTAAACACCAACGTTCTGAGGTTAAACAGCAGAGTTCTGAGGTAAAATACCAAAGTTCTGAGGTTAAACACCAGGGTTCTGAGGTTAAACACCAGGGTTCTGTGGTAAAGCACCGGAGTTCTGAGGTTAAACAGCAGAGTTCTGAGGTAAAACACCGGAGTTCTGAGGTTAAACAGCAGAGTTCTGAGGTAAAACACCGGAGTTCTGAGGTTAAACACCGGAGTTCTGAGGTTAAACAGCAGAGTTCTGAGGTTAAACAGCAGAGTTCTGTTTAAGGTCAGGCACCCTCATCACGCATTCCTCTAGCAGTCAGTGGGCGGGGCAGCGGGTGGTAGCTCTAGCTATGTCCCGCCCCGAGGAGTGTTTTATGCAAATAGCAACATTGCATCCACCTGCTGGCGCACTTCCTTGCAGTCGGGAAAGAGTGTGTGTTGTACGTTGTTGTCATGCGGAAAGGGCGTCTTTTCGGTATGGGGCCCAGTACTCTAAGGTCTATCTACTCTTATTTGTAAAGTTGAACTTCTGAATATCTTGGATTCTGTGATTGTTCCTCGTGAAAACCGCGGTGGCGCGTGGAATACCGCGCACTCAGGTGTGTGTGTCTCTGAACTAAGCGCAGCCCCGGTGTTTCTGCGCGAACGGGAGCTGACAGTGGAAAGTCCAGTAGGCTGAAGGCGGATGTCCCTTTTCCTCCGATGACTTCTGAACGCGAACTCCACGTGTTCTGAGAGGAGCAGCTGCATACCATCCAGGTGAACCGTCGAACCGAGCCTCTCGTGAAAGGGTTTCTTTTGGGTCGGAAGGACACACGCGTGCGTGAATGAGCTGTGAACTTCAGGGACAAAAACTCTCCGCGACATTCCCCTCGCGACATTCCCCTCAAGTAAACACGGGGTGCTCGTGCTCAGCCCTTGAAACTCCTCTGTGTCGAGTCAACTAATCAGCCGCCAGTCTGTATCCGGCACCAGGCATTCTTATAATACTTTGTCGTTCTTACATATTGTGCACGGAGTACATTAGCGTCAAGCCATGGTGATTGTTTTGCAAGTGCGTCTGTATTGCGCTTGTAAATGTTTTAGATATAGAATACTTCTGCTAATATAGTTTCTGTGTCCCGACTATTTTTTCAGTGTGATTTTAATATCCCTCTACCCTCGCGCTATCTACTTTCTCATACTCATAAACTCCCTTTTAATGTAAATGTAGGATAGGCTGGATATATTGGGTTACTAAACTACAGACAGTATTCCGGAGCTGACCTGGCTTTCTAGCTATATTCTAGCTAAGCCTTTCCTTCAACCTAACGCTTTGCCCGACAAGTATTAATCAGGTTGAACAAATTTACTTTGATAAATCAGTTGCTTCTGAAAATTATCGCCTACGTCATATAGTCTCCAGCAAAGACCGTACGACCACTTAAACACATCGCTTCGGTTAGAGATCCCCTATTCTCTTCAGATTATTTTGGCAAGATTACTGTTAACATTACCCAATGCCTGTGTTTTTTTGTCATGGATTTGACTGGAGACGTCTCTGTTTGGCCGGTGGGAAGAATAGGGCAGCTTCATGCTACTCATCTGTTGCTTTCTCCATGACAGACAAACATTACGCATATTCTCCGGAATGCATCGCGCCAGGACAACTGCCATCAGAACACATTTGTAGGCTTGTTCGTTTCAAACGTGTTATAGTGAAACAAGTTATGTGTGGAAGTTTTCTCGAAGGTTAAGATTTGCTTACATTTCCCGTGTGTTGTACATGATGACGTGGCGATTAACAACCTTGTAAACTTAATTCCGTTGTAAATGTAGACAAGTGTTGCTGAGCTCCATGTGTGGGTTTTTTAGTTATATCGCTAGTATATCAATTTCAGTTAATTTCTAAACGGTCGTTTGTTTAATTTCACCATTATGTGAAGGAATGGTTGTGTGAATTAGAATAAATAGCAGACCATTTAGCAAATTGCCTGCAAATAGCCGAGGTTTGAACAGCTGGTTTTCCCCTGTAACCCCTATGGACCCGCCAATGCACGTCTCGGCCCCCTACCATTAAAGAGCGCGCGTTTATGTCGATGGCCTGCACGCGTCTTAGCTTCTGAACGAGGCACTGTGGTGTGTGTGTGTGTGTGTGTGTGTGTGTGTGTGTGTGAACCAGATCAGAGTTACACACACACACACACACACACACCACCAGCCAGCCAGTTCCCTGAGATTAGTATGGAGAAGATGAGACTGTGCGGTTGCGGAGAGCCCTCCTTGCGGCCGCTGCGGGTTCCGGTCTGACGCACCAAAAGAGGCTAGATCTCACTGTTCAATTTGACAGTCCTGTCCGCCATTATTGCCTTATAAACGCGTGTGGAGGTTGCTGTGATGAGTCTGTGGTGTGCCAGTCATCTGGAGTGCGTGCTGATGATTGTGGCACGCCACAGATGCTCTCACGATGTTATAGTGTCCATGCCGGCGCAAAGGGACGCGTCAGGAGCGCCTCACAGCAGACCACATTTAAAACTCATATCGGAGATGCACATTAAACCCCACACTATCATATCAGACAGCTTGCTCTGCGTTTATTTATCCTAGTATAACTGTAGATTACGTGGCGTTTAAAAGAACAATATGCAATATATTGACTGTACTAAATCATAAACATGACCATGATTATGTCATCAGAGATTATGCAAACAAGTTGAAATACTGGCTTCTGCATCTGTGTTTGGACCTGTGTGTGTGTGTGTGTGTGTGTGTGTGTGTGTGTGTGTGTGTGTGTGTCTGTCTGTGTGTGTGTCTGTGTTTGGACCTGTGTGCTTCTGCTCACTGCAGTTTCATAATACACAACCGTTGGCATAGTACACACACACCACTCCAGTTTCATAATACACAACCGTTGGCATAGTACACACACACCACTCCAGTTTC
>NC_045156.1:16404644-16412144 GCF_900700415.2 Clupea harengus
CACACTGTTTAATACACACACTGTTTAAAAGACCCATCGTATGCCCATTTTACCACAAGTTGATATGGTTCCTTGGGGTCTTAATGAAATGTCTGTAACATAGTTTGGTCAAAATACCACAAGGATCATTATAAACTGTACCCTTTTACCCTGCTTGAAACAGCCCTTCTCTCAAACAAGCTGTTTTGAGCTCCTATGCTAATGAGCCAGCTAACCCCTCCCCCCCCCCCTCCCTCTCCCCCTCCTCCGCGGTTTTGGGCTACTCTTTGAAACGTTTGAAACGAAAAATATGGCCACTGGAAACGAGATAGAGATGTAGATTGTTCAGACCCTGAACAAGAAGAGGCTCCCAAACAAGTTCAAGAATGTAGGGTACAACAGGACGTTTCTGAATGGTAAGTAAACTTTGTCAATTCTAAATTATTTTTTTTCTTTGGCTAAGGCAATATGGTCTGTTGTCGGTGTGGAGAGCATGGCAATGCTAGTAAATAGTGTGTGCATGTACGAGTATGTAACAAATACAGTGTGTTTATGAAAGTTACTGTTTGTGAAAAGTGTTTATATAAATGCAGGTAATGGGAACGCCATTATGCCTGCTACACGAACAACAGCCAAACAAATACACCCTTCTCGTCAGTGTTCTGTCAGAATACAATACTTTTTCTAAGCTTTTAATTCAACCAGATGGCTTGCAGGATAGCTAGCTATCTACCATGTGGGACTTAGCTTGCTTTTGATGGCTGGACTTTTTGAATTGTTATGTATCCTGTTTAATAATTTTTCTCATAAGTGGTGCATAGCAAAATACACGAGTTAAGCTCCATCTGTAAAGTAAAATATTATCTGACAACAGTAATGGACCAAGCAGGTGTAGAACATAACGTACTTACCTCCGTTTATTAGCGTTCAAACCTGGTTTTCTCATTATATCGTTGTATTTGTCGACTTTTGTCACACAACATTCAAATACACTTTACCTGCAATGTTGTCACTTTTTAAAACTCTTTATCTATACAGGTGTATTTGTGCCAAGTGTGAGCAAATTCCTACAGAGCCTGAGAATCAATGCTGCAGGAAGATACCACAGGTAGAATTATTTGTGACATTGTAAATATGCAGTCATCATCTGTTTTATATTCCATGTCACTTACACTTTCAATATTCAAGGTTACAAGAAGACTACTGCAGCTTCAGAACCAAACTACCTGCATGGTCGACCACCCAGGCCTGGAACCTGTGTTTGAATGTGTTCTCACTACAGAATGCATTCAACATTTACAGGGCAGATTATGGGCCTTTACGTCAAAGAGGAATAGAGCAGTAAGTTTATTTTTTTTAATGCATGAGTTATCAGTCATTTCTGCAATACAAATATGACTGGCGAATAAAATACAATAAATTACTCTTCCCCCTGAGTTACTTCGCTAACTGCTCATCTTACACGTGTCAATTGTTGACATGTTACACATCAAACACTAAAAGCACAGAAATCTTTTTGTTTACACTTTTATTGTTAGAAAGATTGCTAGAAAGAATGCCACAGAGCTTTTTAAACATAGTTATTAAATGTAGTGGCTGATACATAGGTAATAAATACAAAAAATACCAAGTATAATAAAAACATTGATTACAAAATTACACTTTGTGCCATCAGTAGCCATACTGTAAACAAAGGAACACTTTATATATGTGTGTCACCTTTTATTCTCTAAATACAATGTAAACTTTGCTCAGCCGTCACAGGTATTTGGCGTACAGAAGCTTTGTTAGCTGGTGTTGGGGCTATCTGGGCCGGAGAATCAGGGTGGTCCTGCCGTCCTGCGTTGTGCTCCAGATACGAAGAGTGTTCCCTGATGCTCAAGGAAGGTATACGGAGTTCAGACCTGCCCTCGATTGAACCTCGACACATAGCTGGCTATAACTTCCCGCTTGTCAGGTTTCTCAAACTGGGCAGAGAGATACGCGGGTATTGGGATCTTCAGCACCTCATTCACATATGGGGGCCGGGACCTGAAAAACCTTGTGAAAGATGAGGTCCAACAGGTTATCCACGTACTCTGTAATAAAAAAATAAAAAAAATCCAAAACTTTTACATTGTTTTTATTTATTGTTTATAAATATAGATATTAGTGCTGTCAGTTTAACGCGTTATTAACGGCGTTAACGCAAACCCATTTTAACGCCGTTAATTTTTTTATCGCGAGATTAACGCGAATTTTTTTTTTTATATCATTTTTTTTAATTTTTTTTTTTAGATTAACGTTCTTTTTGGCCTCCCAAACTGTGTAGTAGGCTAACGTTACGGGTTGAGTGAATGGTGAGCGCGATACGGCGAAATGGATGATAAAAAGCTTCTGAATGGAAAGTTTACTTTTAAAAGTTGTGTTGTGCAAAAGAAGCGAGCTTCACTGTTGTCTGAAAATGTCAACAGGCAGCTGGCTGAAAGCAAAGAAGTAGTAGGCTTACCTTTTATTGGTAACCTAACTGTTACGGTTCATTGTTTCTGAAATAAGAGGCCTGACTGCTATGTTCCCAGCAAACTTGAAAAAAAGAAAATATTAAGCCATGGTTTAACTGCACTATAGGCAGTCCTTGTTTACCTGAAATGTGCACTTTATAATTTTATTTTGTACTGCCCTGTTTGGCAATGTTGGTTTTCAATAAAATAAAACATTTGCATAAAGCAAGCCAATCCACTTTTCCATGTTGATAAGGGCATTACAATAAAAATAAAATGATGGAAAAAATAAATAAAGGAAAGGACATTTAGAATAGATACAAATTTGCGATTAATCGCGATTAATCTTGAGTTAACTATGACATAAATGCGATTAATCGCGATTAAATATTTTAATCGTTTGACAGCACTAATAAATATATATTGTTTTCTGTGTGCCTATGATAAAACAGATATTCAGTATCCTTGGAGTCACAACAAATTAAAAAATTAGATGCTGTTACAACTTTAACACGGAGACACAATCAATGACACGATGAAGTAACTGAGGTTAAACAAACCTGTACTTTTGTAGTGAGGTCGCAGTGTTTTCACAGAAAGCTGCGTGCCAACTGTGCACATCTGTGGTGGGTCCGTCTGGCAGGCCATGTGATGTACCCTAGCACCCTGAACAGGTGTGCTTGCCTAAACACCAAAAGCAGCAATGTTATTCATGTTTGTACTACTGTCATGCATACAAGATGAACTAAAAGCAAATAAAACATGTGAAGAAATGTAGTAACCCATTTCACCTAATATAATTTTCACAACACAGAAGTGTAGGTAAAAATAACATTGTCATATTATGCATGCATACTATGAATTTCTCAGAAATCATTATGAAATACTATTTTTACCTTGTGCTGTACTGTACACAAAACCCTCAAATGCACCATAGTGATAAACTGCAGGTGAGTATCTAAGTTCTTGAGTATGCTCTACCCCCAAAAAAAGCTGCTAATCACGTCGTTCAGGAATAATAAGTGCCCATTTTACATATATGACCCCGTCATTGTAGTGTCGAAAGGTGTCAATAGGAGGACTAATTGCTTTGAATCATATATGCAGGCTGACTATTAACACCTCCACCCCAACACAAGCATTTTCACAAAGGAAGGGATGAGAGAACTATTTCTCATAAAGACATTATATACTTCGACACAAATTGCTCTCCATAGACATCCAAACGAACTATCTACTGTATAAGTAAGCCTAGATTAAAATAGGCTAGCCTAACTGTTCACACGAAAATTCGTTGGCCACATCTTTAGGATTGCTGTACATTGCTCCTACATACTACAAGATGCTAATGCACATTTCTAGCGAACTTCTAACTGCTACAGCTATATACCAGCTTAGCACCTCTCTCCACCCCAACACGAAGACTTTTCACAGGGGAATGTTTTTTTGGATAAAATAACTATTTCACATAAGCACATCCACATGAACTACTGTGCAAGTAGGCATCATGTTGTTTGCAGTAGGCACTATTATACCTATGTGAACGTAAATTATGACACAAACTACAGTATATAAACATCCACACGACGTAGGCATCGTGTTGTTTGCGGGAGGCACTATGCAAACGTTCTGACACGAATTACATCCAAACGCAATAATGTACATGTAATCATACATCCAATATGCTAGCCTAGGGTTCATACAGGCAACAGAGAAACATTCGCGAATGCTATATACACCAGTCGGCTCCGAGGCCAGGCCTCATACACTAATGTACATACCCACTCAGCGCATAAAAGTAATTGTTCGCGAAATTACAGATACAACGACTACTTTTCCCCAACCACTACATGCTAGCCCCTCATCCCCTCACACACACATGACACAACATGCTAACGTTGCTAACCTCCAGACAAAATGTCTAAAAGCAAATACCAGAATTATTTAAAAACAAAAATACTTACATTTCCCTCGTCTTCGGTCCTGCGACGGATAGATGGCACCGACCCCCCTTTCAATTAGGGCTGCAACTAACGATTATTTTGGTAATCGATTAATCTATCGACTAATTTTTCGATTAATCGACTAATCTAATGATTATTTCCCATAGCAAATTAAAATAACGACTCAAAATGTTGGAATTTGAATTTAAAATGTATTTGAGTAACAAATGTAATCATAATACATAAATTAAATAGTAATACAAATTAAAGTGAAAATATGCTTTTAAAAGTAAAGAGAAAGTGCAAATAAAGTTTTAAAAGTAACTCAAATTAGCAATCAAGCCTCTGCAAGTGCAAAATAACGCAAGAATAACTGGGCTGCAAGTGACATTCAAATTCAACTTGTGAAATATATATTTTTTCCACCATCTTTTGTTTGAAGAATGCTAAGTGGAGGAGGTTAACTATTCAGAACAAACGAAAATACAGGCTACTCTGATAATTCACTGATTTACTACATTGCACTTAACATAAATGAAATCGCGTTAGCAAGCATCCTCCATGAGACGTTCCGTTTTCCAACATGTAAGCTTAAACCTTACTATAAGTTATAGATATATCATATATGTCTATGATAATTGCTGCTAGACACTCACTGTTCTTGTGCTCCCACAGCTCATTCTCTTTGAGATAATGGAATAGTGCTTCTTTAACTTCTAATAATTGACCATCATTGAGAAAAATGACAACTTTTCTGTTAGCCATATCTCATATGCAGCAGCTACTAAAGCTAGCTTTGTTTATTGTTTCCATGGTAACATGAGCCGTCTCAGAATAATTCGCTTTTCAGTCGGCCATTTCTGATATGCAGCACATGAAGGTACGAGAACGGAGGGCAAAGAAAACGGTGCATGATTTGTATGCTAGGCTATATGCAGATTCTGTTCCATTTTTCTCAATGATGGTCAATTATTATTAGTTAAAGATGCACTATTTCGCACTTCCTATAGTGCATTGCGATGCCGAATGAAAATTACCGGTAGCTCTGCTAGCGCCTGCCAAAAAAAAAAAAATTAAATTTTTTTTTTATATATTTTATGACGCGTCGACAATAAAAATCATCGTCGACAATTTTTCATAATCGACATCGTCGATTACGTCGACTAATCGTTGCAGCTCTACTTTCAATATCAACCTTCCAGCGAGTCCAGCGTTATATTTACCCAGGTTGAAAAAACAGTCCAATTCAAAGTGGTTAGCGCACACTAACAGATATTTGCCAACTCTTGCAGGAAGATTGCCTTCATATATGAAATCAATCCATTTCAATCTTGTATCTTCTGAAGCTGGAGTCACATGAAGGCATTTGTGCTGATCTGTGCAACCGACCACTGAGCATCTTGGTTGTCGACGTTGATTCATGCTGCTAGCTAGCTTATCCAAGTGTTTCCAAGGCTTGCAAGAATAAAATGGCGCTAGGTCACCGAACCGTCTTTAAACTGGGTGGGTCGAGTGGTGGTGGGGGGCGGTCCAAGGCCATGTAGCCAGACTCCCTACATGGGCATGCTTCAAAATCTACGTAGACGTTGGTGGTGATCCCATTTGACGCACTCAAGCATATCGTTTCTGACACCACAACACAACACCACACCACAACAAGCCGCGTGAGTTGTTTTTTTCCAGCGTTTTTGTGTTGGGAGACATGCCAGATACCCAAATTAACGCATAGAAGCACTAAAAAAGTGGAATTTTCATAATATGGGCCCTTTAATACACACACTGTTTAATACACACACCTATAGTGTATACCTGTTTAATACACACACTGTTTAATACACACACTGTTTAATACACACACTGGTCTATAGTTTATACCTGTTTAATACACACACTGTTTAATACACACACTGGTCTATAGTGTATACCTGTTTAATACACACACTGTTTAATACACACACTGTTTAATACACACACTGGTCTATAGTGTATAACTGATTTATGTTTGGAACACGGGTCAAGCTCACTGTTGTTTTGTTCATTTCTAATCACGAGTTGTAATTGGTCGTACCCTGGTAGTTGTGCAAATCAACATTTCTTTGCTTTTATGCCACTGTATATTCAATGTTATTAACAATTCATTAAACTTCAAAATAACTTCAAATAGAAAACTGTATCACTATGCTGTCTTTAAAGGGGAGGCCTGTGTCATTATGCAGTCTTTAAAGGTGAGGCCTGTGTCATTATGCAGTCTTTAAAGGGGAGGCCTGTGTCATTATGCAGTCTTTAAAGGTGAGGCCTGTGTCATTATGCAGTCTTTAAAGGGGAGGCCTGTGTCATTATGCAGTGCAGTCTTTAAAGGGGAGGCCTGTGTCATAAAGCAGTCTTTAAAGGGGAGGCCTGTCATTATGCAGTCTTTAAAGGGGAGGCCTGTGTCATTATGCAGTCTTTAAAGGGGAGGCCTGTGTCATGAAGCAGTCTTTAAAGGGGAGGCCTGTGTCCCTGCAGTCTTCCCATTCATTTTCCTGAAGCAGCGTGTTGTTTATAGCTTAGTCCTAGCCAACAAGTCTGTTTCCCAGTAGCAGAGGCAGGACGAGGTACTGATTTATTTATTTATTTATTTATTTGTTTGTTTGTTTGTTTGTTTGTTTGTTTGTGTTGCTCACACAATGGGTAGACCGCTAGTGGACCGTGAGCAGCAATTTGCTGAATTTGACAGAAATTGGATTAGAATGGCAGACTGAACCCTCCCAGACACACACACACACACACACACACACACACACACACACACACACACACACACACACACTCTCTATCTGTCTCTCTCTCGCTCTCTCTGAACCCTCCCAGCAGTCTTTAAGGGTGAGGTCTGACTTCATGCACAGTCTTGTGAGTGTGAGTGTGTGTGTGTGTGTGTGTGTGTGTGTGTGTGTGTGTGTGTGAGAGTGAGTGTGAGTGTGTGTGTGTGTGTTTGATCTGCCGTGACACAGCTAGGATTAGTGTACAGAGGGCATTCTCAGTGTCAGGGTTGTGATGTCACATCAGATTTACACATTTACAGGACAGCCATACCACAGAGTTGTGGGGCACTAACCACA
>NC_045156.1:16434644-16437144 GCF_900700415.2 Clupea harengus
TGTCTCAGTCTCAAAGCGTTTATTGAAATGGAAGTGTGTGTGCGTGCGTGTGTGTGTGTGTCTCAGTCTTAAGGCGCTTTATGAAATGGAAGGGTGTGTGTGTGTGTGTGTGTGCGTGTGCGTGTGTTTGTGTGTGTGTCAGTCTCAAGGCGCTTTATGAAATGGAAAGGAGTGAGGAACAACAGCAGCAGATCTAGTCCACCAACACCAAATCACTACCATAAATCTTCTGACTGAATTATGATATTATATTATATATTATATTATATATATATTATATTATATTATAGTGTGTATACAGTATATTATATTATATTTTGAATATAGAGCAGAACATCCCCACTCATGCTGGTGCTGTTTTCTCTTTCAGGTTCCAACTTCAATTACAAGTATGCAGATCTCATCTAAAAGGGTAAGAGCAATAACCCTAACACACACACACACACACACACACACACACACACACACACCTGGGTTTGAGCAATGTTAATATGTATGCAGATATAAAAGTGTAAGAGCAATGTTAATATGTATCTCAGTGGGGTCTGGAGGTGGCAGTGTGTCCATTCTCCAGCAGAGCACCTGGGTTTGAACCCTAACACACACACACACACACACACACACACACACACACACACACACACACACACACACACACACACACCTCGGTTTGAACCTTAACCCGGAGCACCTGGGTTTGAACCCTAATACACACACACACACACCTGGGTTTGACATTTACATTTACATTTACATTTAGTCATTTAGCGTACAAGGGAGAGAACAGTCAAGCTAAGAGCAATAAAAACATGGTGTAACAATAAATACTCCTTTACATAAGAATAGAAAAACGACATAGAAAAGAAAAAAATAAGTGCAGGAATGTAACTGCTGTAAGTGCAAGTTAAGCACTAGTCGAGGTGCCAGTTAGGAAGGGAGGTGCTCTCTGAAGAGTTGGGTCTTCAAAAGCTTCTTGAAGGTAGAGACGGACGCCCCTGCTCTGGTAGTACTAGGCAGTTCGTTCCACCAACGTGGAACTACAAATGAGAATAGTCTGGACTGCCGTACTTGCACAGACGGCAGAGCCAAACGACGCTCACTAGACGAGCGCAGCATCCTGGGTGTAACATTTAGGTAGGTGGGAGCTGTTAGGTGAAAATTCACCCTAGTTACCTCAGGACTCCGGAGCTGCATATAAGTATATTTATTAGACAAACAACAATTGCAATCGGGCTCACTCCCAGCACAAGGCTGAAAGTGAAGCAATGATAAACACATCGCACAGGGTTTATATAGACAGAAGTTTAGCGTTCAGCAGAGATAACCACGTGGTGGATTTCTGACGTCCGAGGCAAGGATGGAAGTTTTGCAAGGTCGGAAGAAGCACAGTTCGACCCTTCTTATCACTTCTGGTCTAAACATGCTCTTGTACATATGCAGACTAAGTGGCACCTAATATTCTAAGTTACACACACGCAGAAACACAGAAACACAGAAACACAGAAAAGCCATGTTCCTGCTTACATAAGTACATGATTCATATAAGGTAATTATTAATACAAGGCACTTGGTTATTATATCAAGTCATTAACAGTGTTTGGAAATTATCTCCATCAGGAGCAGAACCAGCAATCACTCTGTAAGCAAGCATAAGTGACTTGAACGTAATGCGAGCAGCTACAGGCAGCCAGTGGAGGTCAATGAGTAGCGGGGTGACGTGTGCCCTCTTCGGTTGGTTGAACACCAGACGCACCGCCGTGTTCTGGATCATCTGTAGTGGTTTCGCCACGCAAGCCCTAACACACGCACACACACACACACACACACACACACACCTGGGTTTGAACCCTAACACACACACACACACACACCCCTGGGTTTGAACACACACACACACACACACACACACACACACACACACACACACAGCAGGTGTGGACATGGATGCTAAACCCCTTTATATTCACTGATTGCCTTATTGCAAGGACAGATTCAGCCATCACGCTCTTGCCCAGAAACAAACTTCTGTAGCTGTACTTTGGCTGAAATGACAGGATAAGATAGAATCTTCAGTGATCACATTTCCTGTAGCTACTGAGTATTTCCTGTAGGCGCTCAGTATTTCCTGTAGCTACTGAGTATTTCCTGTCGGTGTTCAGTTTGGCAGAGTAACCTCTGTCCATGTAACCTCTAAATGTGGCCTCTTAAGCACAGCTGCTCAAAGCAGCCCTTACAGGTAGTTCTGATAGTTCCAGATAGTTACATTTAGTCATTTAGCAGACGCTTTTATCCAAAGCGACTTACAAGGATATACACATTTTTACATTTACACTGATGCACAACTGCACATCAGGAGCAATTAGGGGTTCAGTGTCTTGCTGAAGGACGCTGCGACAGGGAATTGAACTAACAACCTTCTGATTACTAAACGACTTCTGTACCACTGTCGACCCTATCTAGTTCTGATAGTTCACACACACACACACACACACACACACAC
>NC_045156.1:16442144-16459644 GCF_900700415.2 Clupea harengus
GACATTCATTTCTTTTCCTGTGTATAACAACAAACCATGTGCCCTGTTGCCATGGCCACCCTAACCCTGGGTGTTTATGGGGGAGGTGCCTTACCCTTGGTGTTTATGGGGGAGGTGCCTAACCCTTGGTGTTTATGGGAGGTGCCTAACGCCTAACCTTCTCTGCATTCACTCTGGTGTCAAGGTGTCTTTCCGCTGGAGGCTTTGGGTTTGCAGGCATTTAAAGGCTCTGATTGGATCAGCCACAGTGACCCTAATCAGAACCCCCCCCCCCCCCCCCCCCCCCCCCAACTCATAGACGGACTGCATCCCCCCCCCCAACTCATAGACTGACTGCAACCCCCCCCGCCACTTCACGGAATGCAACGTCTTCTGCTCGTAAAGGACTGTACTTTATTTTCTAAGCTGCCTTTAGATTGTTCTCTGTGTATTTAAATGGCGTCTCGTGCTGTGTGTGTGTGTAGGCACAGGTGGTGTTATTGTGAGGACTGCTGTGAATGACCACCTCTTCTTCAATGTTGCTGACTAATAAATGAAAGCTCTATATTTTATTTATATATCTATATTTATATATCTATATTTTATTAATCTTAAAGGCTGTGCTGGCGAATGGGAAGCCTGCAGCTGTTACTATAGTTCTAGTTTCTATAGTTACCGTTAGCCGTCTACTCGATGGCATCTCATTAACATCCAACACAAGTGTCAAAGATCCTGGTGTAATTATAGACCAAGACCTGTAATTTGATACAGAAAACATCTCAAAGACATCATGTACGTAATATTGCCAAAGTCCTATCCCTCCCAGATGCAGTCAATTGTCCCCAATGCCCACCCATCCAGACCCCTGAGTCCCCTAATGCCCACCCAGACCCCTTAGTCTCCTAATGCCCACCCAGACCCCTTAGTCTCCTAATGCCCACCCAGACCCCTTAGTCTCCTAATGCCCACCCACCCAAACCCCTTAGATCCCTAATGCCCACCCAGACCCCCTAGTTCCCAGGGTGCATGTCTTCGTCTAATTCCAAGAGCATCAAAGTAGGAAGCTGAGCCTCTCTCCTGTGGAATAATCTTCTTGTCTCCATCCTAGAAGCAGACACACACTCACACACACACACACACACTCACACACACACACACATCTCCATCCTAGAAGCAGACACACACACTCACACACACACACACACACATCTCCATCCTAGAAGCAGACACACACTCACACACACACACACAAACACACAGACACACACACATACACACACACACACACACATCTCCATCCTATAGAAGCAGACACACACTCACACACAGACACACACACACACACGCACACACATGGCCAGGCTGCTGCTCCTGTAAAAGTAGAGTTAAAGAGGGGCCCTTTCCTGTGACCTTTGTCCTGTAGATCCACGTTGGTGGAATGAGCTGCCTAGCAGCCCAACTCTTCAGAGAGCACCTCCTTTTCTAACTTGCATTTCCTCTCCTTTCCTCTTCCTTCCTCTACCTCTCCTTATCCTTCCACTAATGCTATCTCCTCTATCTAGTACTTAACTTGCACATACAGTAGTTACATTCCTGCACTTTTTATTCCTTATGTAAAGTAGTATTTATTGTTACACCAGGTCTCTATTGCTCGTAGCCTGATTGTTCTCTTCTTTGTACGTCGCTTTGGATAAAAGCATCTGCTAAATGTAAATGTAGATGTAGAGGCTGTAATTTGTGTGGGTTTGTTAATGGAATTTAAATGCAGTGTACCCTTCTCACCCAGCAGAGGGCAGTGTGACTATACAGACGAGCAGTGGAGTTCAGCATTCTGCTTCACGCAACCCTTCACTTGGAGACCCACAGCCACCTCCCCAGGATATCTCACACACACACACACAGAGACACACAGCCACCTCCCCAGGATATCTCACACACACACACACACACACAGACACACAGCCACCTCCCCAGGATATCACACACGCACACACACAGAGACCCACAGCCACCTCCCCAGGATATCACACACACACACATATACACACACACACACACACACAGAGACACACAGCCACCTCCCCAGGATATCACACACACACACATACACACACACACACACACACACATACACACACACACACACACACACAGACACACAGCCACCACCTCCCCAGGATATCACACACACACACACACACACACACACAGAGACACACAGGCACCTCCTCAGGATATCACACACACACACACATACACACACACACACACACAGACACACAGGCACCTCCCCAGGATATCACATACACACACACACACACACACACACACAGACACAGGCACCTCCCCAGGATATCACACACACACACACACACACACACACACAGAGACACACAGGCACCTCCCCAGGATATCACACACACACACACAGAGAGACCCACAGCTACCTCCCCAGGAGCTGAGGGATTCAAGGGATTACAAACATCAATCAAAGCTACACGGCTCTCTTTCACCAAATAATGTTATAGAGTTAAAGTAGTTCCACTGAAATTGAGAATGTTGTTAGAATCGAGGCCTATGTTGTCCAGACAGGCCAAGGGTTGGGACCTGATTAATCAGAAACACACACATTACACACACACGCACACACACACACACACGCACACACACACACATTACACACACACACACACACACGTTACACACACGTTACAAACACACACACACACATCCCCAAGGTTGGGACCTGATTAATCAGAAATGGCAGTCAAGAGGCAGTCACGTATGGGTTTGGTCTTTCACATATCACACACACACACACACACACACACACTCACACGCACATACACACACATATGGGCTTGTTTTATAATGTTTTCTGGTACATTGCCTCTCTATTTGTAACAGGCTATACATAATTATAAAAATAATTATTCAATTCAATTATTCAATAATAATTAAAAAATAATTGTTATATAGATAGAGCTTTTAGGAGCTTCCAATTTGTTTAACGTGCAACTATGTAACTATTTTTATGAATCATTCCAATCTTCCATTCCAGTCTTTCTTTAGGTGTTGCCACAACCTCTTATCGTTCCAGGTTTTTCTCTCAGAAACAAACACACACTCACACACAAACACACACACACACACAAAGTAGTAAACTCAGGAGATTCCCTTTATTCTCATCAAGTCATGGGTTTCAGCAAAGGGGTAGAGTCTACAAGGAACCCTAGAGAACCCAGCGGTTCCACACGCAACTACAGCAGAACACACGGGCCAGGGGGACTTCTAATGAGGGGTCAGTATGCATTAGAAGAGCATTGCTTTGAGTGGTTACACAGTATCATAGTCTTCACTACATGTAAGAATGCTGTAAACATCTTCAGAACCTCTTTAGAACAGTAACTTTCTATTAAGCCATTAGTACCAATCTGCATCAGTGCTGAAACAAACATAGACCCTAACCCATAGATTAACGTGTGTGTGTGTGTGTGTGTGTGTGTGTGTGTGACACAAACATAGACCCTAACCCATAGATTAACGTGTGTGTGTGTGTGTGAAACACAAACATAGACCCTAACCCATGGGTCGGGAACCTGTGGCTCGCTCAAGGGATCAGCCTAGGCCTAGTAGAAGGCTAAAATAACAGGCAATACTACTTATTTTAAAATGACAAGGCTTCGTGGCAAATACGTAGGTCTATCTGAGTGATTTAATTTAACTTTCCACCTCACTTGACTCCGTAACCATAGCCTGCACAATATTGTTACTGCTGGTTGCCATGCCAATATCAAACAAAATCACAGATTTCCCTACATTTCCGTCAACGAGAAAACTTTCATTGTTAAAGTTGATAGGCTAGAGAAAAATGTCTAAAAAGGAAACAAACTTATCGTGCATCCCTGGTGTTTCTATCGGCGATTTCGAAATGGAGGTTGCCGACCTGACCTCGTCTGACATCTGGGTGGGCAAGTTCAAATCACTGAACGATCAGCCGGAAGGAATCGCACGTCAGCGAGCACAGCTTGCGAGCGAACACAAGTGGACTGACATGGGAAAGCTTCCATCCGAAGACGAACTGATTCTAAAAATGATTCTGATTCTAAAAAACCTGGAATGAACTGCCCATTACACATCGCACATTGCAATGTGTTGGTATTGCTGTGTTAACCATGTTCGGTTCCACTGACTTATGCATGTGAGAAATCTTTCATGCATAAGTCTCACATATGAAAAATATAAAGACGAACCTGCGCTCGCGTTTAAATGATGAAAGCCTCAATGCTTGCATGAAGCTTCACCTCACTGTTACTAGTACCATAACTTTTAAAACTAGTAGAAAATGTATGAAAAAAAACTGTTGAATAAAAGTAACTGTTAGTTAAATATCCAAACTTTTTCTTGTGACCGTCTTTTTGTGGCTCTTCTGAGATAAAAAAAAAATGGTAAAAGTGGCTCTCCAGACAAAAAAGGTTCCCGACCCCTGCCCTCCCATAGATTAACATGTGTGTGTGTGTGTGAAACAAACATAGACCCTAACCCATAGATTAACATGTGTGTGTGTGTGTGTGTGCATGTCTGTGTGTGAAACAAACATAGACCCTAACCCATAGATTAACATGTGTGTGTGTGTGTGTCTGTGAAACAAACATAGACCCTAACCCATAGATTAACATGTGTGTGTGTGTGTGTGAAACAAACATAGACCCTAACCCATAGATTAACATCTCATAGTAAAGTCTCTGACATCAATCAAACACATATCTCAACACATGAAGACCACGTTCATTTTAACAGACAAAAGTTTCTGATGGAAATGAGATGAGACTGACTGATTAGACTGGTGTGTGTGTGTGTGTGTGCTCGCACGCACACGCGATTCAGAGGACGCAAGCATCACAGTATTGCTCAGCTGGTGATGATAAATAAGTCATGTGATGCCCCCAGTAACCATCAGGGGGCCCTCATTTCACGTGAGCTCCGTGTGAATGCTAATAAGGTGTGGTTGAATCATTGTGACTGGCTGACAAGGAATTACTTAATTTATGACCACTTATACTTGCTTGCGCCCTACTTTTTGTCAATGAAATTGGCAAATTTAGGTGATGATGAATGATGATGATGATGATGATCCCCACCCGGTTGCTGATGCGCAAAACCCGTTCGTGGTGCCCCAAACACACACACACACACACACACACACGACATTAGTGCCCAGGAAGTCTAAACCCATTTTAGGGTGTTACAGGACATCTCAAAATAGGACCAAATATGTGAAATAAATAAGAAATCACCACAATTTACCTGTACAAACATAAACAAATAATATTCAATTTAATTTACATCATATAATTTATATATTCTTTAATAAATTAATATTGCCACAGGTGAGTCTCAAATAGCTGCAGAGCTTTATAAAGTGAAGAAGGTGATGATGATGAAGGTGATGATGATGGTGGTGACGAAGATCCAGGCAGACTTGTGGGCATGTAAATGTGTCTGCAGTGATTTGCTGGATGCTGAAGCGCACGCACACACACACACACACACACACATCTTGTGGATCAGGCTGTCGGGGGACAGTATCTGTTATTGTTACAGCTGTGTGTGTGTGTGCTGTACAGTATCTGTTCGTTAGTTACAGCTGTGTGTGTGTGTGTGTGTGCTGTACAGTATATCTGTTTGTTAGTTACAGCTGTGTGTGTGTTTGTGGGGACAGTATATCTGTTCGTTAGTTACAGCTGTGTGTGTGTGTGTGTGTGTGTGTGTGTGCTGTACAGTATCTGTTCGTTAGTTACAGCTGTGTGTGTGTGTGTGTGTGTGTGTGTGTGGGGACAGTATCTCTGTTCGTTAGTTACAGCTGTGTGTGTGTGTGTGTGTGTGTGTGGGGACAGTATATCTGTTAGTTAGTTACAGCTGTGTGTGTGTGTGTGTGTGTGTGTGTGCTGTATCTGTTTGTTAGTTACAGCTGTGTGTGTGTGTGTGTGTGTGTGTGTGTGGGGGGGACAGTATATCTGTTCGTTAGTTACAGCTGTGTGTGTGTGTGCTGTACAGTATATCTGTTCGTTAGTTACAGCTGTGTGTGTGTGTGTGGGGACAGTATCTGTTCGTTAGTTACAGCTGTGTGTGTGTGTGTGTGTGTGTGTGTGTGTGCTGTACAATATCTCTGTTCGTTAGTTACAGCTGTGTGTGTGTGGGGACAGTATCTCTGTTCGTTAGTTACAGCTGTGTGTGTGTGTGTGTGTGTGTGTGTGTGTGTGTGTGTGTGTGCTGTACAGTATCTCTGTTCGTTAGTTACAGCTGTGTGTGTGTGTGTGTGGGGACAGTATCTCTGTTCGTTAGTTACAGCTGTGGTGTGTGTGTGTGTGCTGTACAGTATCTGTTCGTTAGTTACAGCTGTGTGTGTGTGTGTGTGGGGACAGTATCTCTGTTCGTTAGTTACAGCTGTGTGTGTGTGTGTGTGTGTGTGTGCTGTCAGGGGACAGTATATCTGTTCTGCCATTATTGGGACAGCACTGTGAGACAGGCAGAATGAGCATGAGTGAGTTAACAGAGATATTCGCCCTCAGGGTTAGTACACTAGCATGAGTGAGTTAGCAGAGATATTCGCCCTCTGGGTTAGCGCAGTAGCATGAGTATAACAATCTGTGTGTGGAGAAGCAGGGTCAGAAGACAGGAGCAGATGAGGCTGGGACGCTGCTACATGGGCGCTCAGTGGGTGAAGTGGTGTCATACAGCAGAGTTGAGTAAGGACAGAGGGGGAAGCATTACGCTAACAAGGGGTGTGAAGTAATACTCTACATGTTGCCATGCTAATCAAGAATGTCACAGTGGTGGAAAATATGATCACCACAGACAATTATTTTAATATATCTCTTTGTGAAACTGTGTATGTGAGGTAATGCTAAGATGAGTTTTAGAGTTAGGGTTAACGTGAGGTGGGTAGTCATTAGCGTTATGTTAGCATGAGGTGGCAGGCAGGGCCCACTGGAGGTTAGAGTTAGGTTAGCATGAGGTGGCAGGCAGGGCCCACTGGAGGTTAGAGTTAGCGTTAGCATCAGGGTTAGGTTAGCATGAGGTGGCAGGCAGGGCCCACTGGAGGTTAGGGTTAGCATCAGGGTTAGGTTAGCATGAGGTGGCAGGCAGGGCACACTGGACGTTAGGGTTAGCGTTAGCATTAATGCAATACTCATTAGCATTCACTGTGGTCAGGAACCATCTTAAGTACTGAAATGTGAGAGATATGTTGATATTACTGTAGAGTACTCTAGGGTGGCAGACGTTTAATCGTTCTGTGGAGGTCTGATGTTTGGGGTGTTTAACAGTTGTGGGGGTCCTCTGCTGGTGGGGTGTGGGGCAGAACGGGGGCATCTCCATTGCATTGTGACTCCGCCTCCACCTCTTCTACAGGCTCAGCTGGCAATGGCACAGGGGGTGTGGCACATGCTGGCCCCGCCTCCTCTCCTGCTTCTGGAGGGGGTGCAGTAGAACGCTCGTCTGAAACAGCAGAGCTGCTTGGGGCAGCTGGGGCCTCCGTCTCAGGAAGAGGACTGTCCTGGGCAGCAGTGGCTTGGCTGAGTGCTGTTTCCTCTGCTGCTCCTCCTCCTGCTGCTGTGGTTCCTTCCGCTCCTCCTGCTGCGGTTCCTCCTGCTGTGGCTCCTCCTCCTCCTGCTGTGGCTCCTGCGGTTCCTCCTCCTGCTGTGGCTCCTTCCGTTCCTCCTGCTGTGGCTCCTCCTCCTCCTGCTGTGGCTCCTCCTCCTCCTGCTGTGGCTCCTTCCGCTCCTCCTGCTGTGGCTCCTCCTCCTTCCGCTCCTCCAGCTGTGGCTCCTTCCGCTCCTCCTGCTGTGGCTCCTTCCGCTCCTCCTGCTGTGGCTCCTTCCGTTCCTCCTGCTGTGGTTCCTGCGGTTCCTCCTCCTGCTGTGGCTCCTTCCGTTCCTCCTGCTGTGGCTCCTCCTCCTCCTGCTGTGGCTCCTCCTCCTCCTGCTGTGGCTCCTTCCGCTCCTCCTGCTGTGGTTCCTGCGGCTCCTCCTGCTGTGGTTCCAGGCTCTCTCAGCCTCTTCATGATGGTCGTGACCCGAACCGCTTTCTGCCAGACGCAAAAATAAAGCACTTAGTGACACTCAAACTGGAGAGCCACTCATCCAATCACCAGCCTGGGAGCACTGCACCTTGCCCTCTAGTGCAGGACAAAGAGAACATTCACTAGATCGTGTCCAGAGACAGTCACTGAATAAAGGTTCTTTCAGAGAGGATTACCCATGACTAACTCTAACTCTTATAGATGAGAGGATTACATACAGTACATTACCTTACATAGACGTCTAGCATATATACTCTAACATATAGACCTTACATAGACATCTAGCATATATACTCTAACATATAGACCTTACATAGACGTCTAGCATATATACTCTAACATATAGACCTTACATAGACGTCTAGCATATATACTCTAACATATAGATCTAACATAGACGTCTAGCATATATACTCTAACATATAGACCTTACATAGACGTCTAGCATATACTAGGTGAGAGGTTAAGAGAAGTTACATAGAAGTACAGAGATTATGACATCAGAATGTGTCAGCAGAAGAGAGCTAACCTTCCACTAACCCTAAGCCTAAATATGACTGAAGGGAGCTAACCTTCCATTTTGCTTTGGCGAAGTTCTTCTCTATCTGGGCGCAGACACCATCCTTGATGTTCTTATCTGAAGCAGCATTTCCAGAGATCCTGGGAAGACAAGGATATGTGTGAGATGTGTGTTTGTGTGTGTGTATGTGTGTGTGTGTGTGAGCTGTGTGTGTTTGTGTGTTTTGCATGTGTATGTTCGTGAGAGCTGTGTGTACATGTCTTTGTTAAAGTCTACAAGACAGATGAAGAAAGCTGTGTGTGTGTGTGTGTGTGTGTGTGTGTGTGTGTGTTTGTACCATTCATGGTTAATGGCCTCTTGTGCTGTGATCCTGAGGTCCTGGTCCACCTCCATCAGACGAACTACCAGACTCTTAGCTGCAGGAAAAACACACACAGACATACACACACCAACACACACACACACACACAGACACACACACACACACACACACACACGTTTTAGCTGCAGGTAAAACACCAACACAACCTCATCGAACAACACACACTTACAGACATAGGCGGAGATCCCGGGGGGGACAGGGGGGTCGTGACCCCCCCTACCATAAAGTTGTCCCACCCAAAAATCATTGTAAACACAAATAAATAATTTGGAATAATATAGTTATATTAAATAAAAGCACAACACAAGCAGTGCTAATTATAAACGTTAAACAATGTGTTTTTTAAGTGTTGAACAATCATGACCCCCCCCCATATTCCTCAAAGTGGTTTGGTCCACATGCTGTTTCCAATGGGTGGGGCTACCGGCAGCTCCGTATTTCAGTCAATCAGCGTAGCAGTACACGGTCAGATTGTGAGGAAACCAACCACACCAGTAAAACCTCTACAAGTAAAAGCCAGTAAGTCATTTATCACACCACTTGTTCAACAAGCACAAGCTTGTAACATGAAAACTGACATTTCTCCTGCTTTGTCCAAAAAACTCAAACTTGAGCTTGTTAACAATCATTAGCTATTAGCTTAACCAGCGTGCTGATTAAAAAGAGGCAGATTTTGGCACACACACACACACACACTCCTCTTTTTCCTCCTCTCTCCCCTGTCACTGCCGCTATGCTACACGATATGTAAAGAGGTTGACAGACATTGGATCTCTATCTCGAACACAGTTAAGAACATGTTAAGAAGAAATTTCTTCTAAACTCCACTTACGAAGTTCCCGGGACAATTCTGGCATTCATGAAAGTTTTCTCATCTGGGATTCGTTCTTAACTTTGAACAGAATTTAGGAACGCTAAATAGCAGTCGTAAATCGGCCAGATTGGAGTGCGCCCATGTTCTTCAGGGCTGAATTTGTGAGAAATCGTTGGTGTTTACGTTCACATCAATTCTACAGACATCCTCGGATTTAAATAATTATAATAAGAATAAATACGAGAATATTTGTATCATAAACAATTACGTTTCACATTTATAGTCATGATTCTACGAGGCATCGCCATGTCCTAACATAAATAAAAGCACTACACGAACACTGCAAATGTCCGAGAATAAATAAATAAGCACTAAACTCAATCGCTTGGATATGGCCATAGTGGAACAGAATGGACACATCTACATTCTGCAACAGTACCTCCACCTCTGCACCGGTGAAGTTAGGTTACATGTTGAAAGTCGCTCCAGTAAAGTTCTAGCAAAACCCACGCTGACCGTGTGAGAGTACTTTTTTTAAATGCACTACACGGCAAAACAGACCGGTGTTCGCCTTCCGCTTTGACATGATGTAAGGCAAGTTGCAAAGGAGCGTAAGGGAGAGAGAGAAAGGCAATTAGGGCCAGACAGCAATTTTTTCATGTCCCCCCCAGGAATTACTCTCTGAAATTGTACTGTTTATTGTCCCCCCCAATAATGAAATGGGATCTCCGCCCCTGCTTACAGAACACCAACACCACCTCATGGCACAACACACACTTACAAAACACCAGCATGTCCGACAGACAGGCATTACAGATGCTACCAGTCCAACAGACAGACAGACAGACAGACAGGCATTACAGATGCTACCAGTCCAACAGACAGACAGACAGACAGACAGACATTACAGATGCTACCAGTCCAACAGACAGACAGACAGACAGGCATTACAGATGCTATCAGTCCAACAGACAGACAGACAGACAGGCATTACAGATGCTACCAGTCCCACAGACAGACAGACAGACAGACAGACACACAAACAACTGCATCATTCCACCAGAGCAGAGTGGGACGTCTCAGAACACTCGTCTTCAGAACACTCAGAACACTACTTAATTCAAGCACTCGTCTTCAGAACACATGCATTCTCAGAACACTACTTAATTCAAGCACCATCTTCAGAACACATGCATTCTCAGAACACTTCTCTTCCAGCACATCTGTTAATCTGTCTTCTTCCTCCGACAGGAAGGTTTACCTGCGTCTGAAATGTCGTCCCAGTACGGGGAATCAAACTCGTAGTCCCCTGCCAGAATCTTCCGGAACAGGTTCTTGTCATGGTTTTCATAATCATCATCATCGCTTTCATCATAGAAAGGTGGGTTTCCCGACAAACTGTGGAAATAAAATAAAGGCGAAGAACATATAAACAAACATTTAAACAAATATTACTAAGACATGTAACAGCACAGAGCCTAACATGATCACACTGCAGACATACAGTATAGACTGATGTAGGTGTAGGTGTAGGTGTAAGGGTTAGGGTTAGGGTTAGGTGAGGGGTCCATAACTCACAGGATGTACATGATAACTCCCAGGGCCCAGCAGTCCACAGGACGACCATACCGCTGCCTCCCGACCACCTCCGGGGCTAAAAGACACACACTCAGTCTCACAAACACAGATACATATGCACACACAAGAGAACAAATACAGAAGGTAGCGTAACAGTGTGTACTTTATGCACAAAACTATTTGCCCCACAGATGAACTACACAAGACTATTTGCCCCACAGATGAGATGAATCCTTGAACTACACAAGACTATTTGCCCCACAGATGAACTACACAAGATTATTTGCAGCACAAGTAAGATTAGCAGTAATGGGGTAGTATGATGCTAAATACACAGAGATGCTCTGCAACCTCAAGAGCAGGAATGCGTAGGTATTGGGCGTGTGTGTGTGTGTAGGTATCGGGTGTGTGTGTGTGTGTGTGTGTGTGTGTGTGTGTGGGTATCGGGTGTGCAGTTCCTCTGGACCTGACGGGGGCAGTATATGCCTACAAGTGTTCTAGCCTGCTGTTAAATTGTAATGAAGCCCATTGTTGTTTAAGTATGAGTTTTAAATACTTGAACACAACATCCCACTGTTCTGTTTTGTAATGTTTATAGTTGTTTCTTGTTTTTTGTTACTTGAAGGCTATGTTCAAATGTTTTTCATAAAGGAGTGTATGTTGACGCACGTGGGATTTATTGTTTTGTTTTTGTCTCACCCAGGTATTCAGGGGTTCCGCACGGTTCCTTGATGAGGCCGTTCTCGAGCTTGGCCAGGTGGAAGTCACTGATGACTATTTTAGAATGTTTGAGCCGGTTGTAGTAGACCAGATTCTCCAACTGAGAAACAATGGAATGTCAACCTTAGCAACAACCTTATGGAAACATATGAAATCCTTATCAAATGTGCATTCACTCAAAAGGTGGCGCCATGTGGCCACAAGGGGTCACTGTTCTATGTGAATCTTGCAGATATGAAAACGGCACACAAAAAAGACTCTCCTCACATTCTATATTCAAGTAATTATATCTAGACTTTTACAGATTTCACAGCGCTGGTCGTGCCTGACCAGAGGGCTTTAGCTTTTCTTTCACTGGGTGGTTGTCATGGAAATAATATGTGCAATGTTTCGCCACGTTACGCTCTCATTTTCTTTGTGTGTTCTGCAGACAGGGTGACATTAAGGGGTTGTTCTGTATTTATGTGTGTTCTGCAGACAGGGTGATATTAAAGGTGTTGTTCTGTGTTCTGCAGACAGGGTGACATTAAAGGTATTGTTCTGTATTTCTGTGTGTTCTGTCGACAGGGTGATATTAAAGGTGTTGTTCTGTGTGTTCTGCAGACAGGGTGACATTAAAGGGGTTGTTCTGTATTTCAGTGTGTTCTGCAGACAGGGTGACATTAAAGGGGTTGTTCTGTATTTCAGTGTGTTCTGCAGACAGGGTGACATTAAAGGGGTTGTTCTGTATTTCAGTGTGTTCTGCAGACAGGGTGACATTAAAGGTGTTGTTCTGTGTGTTCTGCAGACAGGGTGACATTAAAGGTGTTGTTCTGTATTTCTGTGTGTTCTGTCGACAGGGTGACATTAAAGGTGTTGTTCTGTGTGTTCTGCAGACAGGGTGACATTAAAGGTGTTGTTCTGTGTGTTCTGTCGACAGGGTGACATTAAAGGTGTTGTTCTGTGTGTTCTGCAGACAGGGTGACATTAAAGGTGTTGTTCTGTGGTTCTGTAGACAGGGTGACATTAAAGGTGTTGTTCTGTATTTCTGTGTGAACTGCAGACAGGGTGACATTAAAGGTGTTGTTCTGTATTTCTGTGTGTTCTGCAGACAGGGTGACATTAAAGGTGTTGTTCTGTATTTCTGTGTGTTCTGCAGACAGGGTGACCATCTTCAGTCAAGTTTCCTTCATCACTCTTTTTTTCAAAAAGGAAATATGACCACACTTCAGACCTCGTCTTAAAGACATGAAGTGCGAACCTGAACTTATCTACACATGTCTGGATCAGTTGGACCAGTTGAAATGTTACCGCTTCAACTCTATTCATCCTATTCCTTTACAATCTTATCTCTAATTACCTCATTCCTTTACAATCTTATCTCTAATTACCCTATTCCTTTACAATCGTATCTCTAATTACCTCATTCCTTTACAATCTTATCTCTAATTACCCTCTACACATTTACAATCTTATCTCTAATTACTTTACAATCTTATCTCTAATTACCTCATTCCTTTACAATCTTATCTTTAATTACCTCATTCCTTTACAATCTCATCTCTATTCACCTTCTACACATTTACAATTAATTTATACTTTATTCATTTCCACTATAGACACTCAAGTCAGTGACACTATAGACCAGGGGTCCGCGACCCCCAGGGGGTCCGCGGAGGTACTGCAGGGGGTCCGCCAAATAATTTCATCTGAAGCATTTTTCCCTCTTCCAAAAATTAAAAACGTCCAATAGGCTACATAAACATAAACAGATCGTAACAATAGCTTTCTATTCGTTTATAAAATAATACATAGGCTACCCATGAATCTTCACGCGATCATTTGATTACCATGGCAACATATGCACTTTTAGCTACATTTAGCTATCTGGTGCCAAAACACGTTACCTGCCATAACCATACAATTTAAAAGTTTTGTAATTTCTCGGAACAAAAGCTCCACGTCATACAGCACTGATGGCGGTTCAGATGATCTACCTCCAGAGGATGCCAACATGCCTTAATACCCAAAAACGCAAACTGTAGAAAACACGTAAATATTCAAATAATTATCTGAAGTTTGGCTTCACCTACAAAGAGACCGATGGTGACAAACTACCAGTGTGCGTGGTTTGCTCTCCCGTGCTATCAAACGAAAGTATGAAGCCATCAAAGCTGCAACGACACTTAGACTTAGAGACAACCCATGCTCACTTGAAAGAAACAAACATTTAATATTTCCCGTTTAAAATCTTTTGAGGGCCAGCAGACAATCAGCCACAGTTGGCGAGCTAGCTTTAAAACCCTCTTATCAAGTTGCATTACGTGTCGCTCAGACCAAAACGCCATACATAATTGCGGAAAGTTTAATATTGCCAGCAGCTAGTAATATGTGAAAAACAACGTTTGGGAAGGAGGAGTACGTGAAAAAAACTGAAAAGCATCCCTTTGCTTTTTTCCCCCTTTCAATTGATGAATTGGCAGCAGATGTGAGGGCACAACTAGTCGCGAAACTCCCGAAAGCAGATTATTTTGCACTACAATTAGATGAATCCACAGACATGTCAAACGACCCTCTGTTTTTAGCGTTTGTGTGGTTGTCTACCAAAATGAGATGCAGGAGGAATTTATATTCTGTAAGCAGCTGCATGGACGTACAGAAGAGTTCAGAGACTTTCAAAGTGATCGACAATTTTTTCCGTGAACATGATATACCCTGGCCAAAATGTGTCGCGATGTGCACAGACGGTGTAAGAGCCATGTGTGACGCACTGAATGCTTCATAGGGAGAATCTTGTTGCCAAAGACATGAGTGATGAATTGTCAAACGTCAGGCCTCTCACTAGATCATGAGATATTTCATCCATACTTAAGCTTCTCAAGCTACTCAATTCTTTGTCCCCCCCCTCATTGAATACAGAGTAATGGCTAACTGTAAGGGAGAAAAAAATCATAAAATTATAAACAGAATAAATTGAAACGAGTTGTGTGTTACAAATTATGTATCATTATGTTCAAACATGTGTAGGGGAGTGTGTTTGTGTGTGTGTGTGTGTGTGTGTGTGTGTGTGTGTGTGTGTGTGTGTGTGGCTGATACTTAGTTCCAGATAAAATATATGAATATCAGGCCTAAATTTGGGGCGGTGGGGGTGAGGGTCCCTGCTCAGTGTCTCTCTCAGCCAAGGGGTCCTTGGGCTGAAAAAGGTTGAAGACCCCTGCTATAGACAATAGGACTCTAGTCATGTACATGTGTGGCCTGTAGGGGGCGCTGACCTTAAGGTTCCTATGGACGATGTTGAGGGAGTGTAGATAGGCCACCGCCTCCATCACCTGCCGGATCGCATTACTGGTGTCCCGCTCCGAGTAGTAACCCTGATCTAGAATCCAGTCAAACACCTCTCTACCTGTGGCCCTGTGGAGCACACACACACACACACACACACACACACACACACACAGACATCGGACACACACACACACACACACACACACACACACACACAAACAGACATCGGATACACAGACACACACACACACACACACACACACACACACACAAACAGACATCGGACACACAGACACACAGACACACACACACACACACACACACACACACACAAACAGACATCGGACACACAGACACACACATATTGTATAGTTACAGTGTGCAGTTTGTATAGTTACAGTGTATAGTTGATAGTTTATATTTACAGTGTATAGTTCTAGTTTATAGTGACAGTGTGCAGTTAGTATAGTTTTGTATACCCTGCTGGTGATGAGTGGAAACACACGTGTATCTCATGTCAGAGGATGTTTAAGGGCATTATTGGCATGAATGGAAACACACGTATGCCTCATGTCAGAGGATGTTTTATTTATTATTGGCATGAGTGGAAACACACGTGTATCTCATGTCAGAGGATGTTTTAAGGGCATTATGGGCATGTGTGGACTTACAGCTCCAGGAAGAGGAAGTACTCTTTTCTGGTTTCATAGACATCCACCAGCTGGAGGATGTTTTGATGCTTCACCCTGGGAAGGAGGGAGAGAGAGAAAGATACATGAGACAGGTTCACCCTGGGAAGGAGGGAGAGAGAGAAAGATACATGAGACAGGCATCAAGAGAGGTCTTAAGCAGGAGAGATAGAGAGAGAGAGAGGACGGGACGGAGAGGTATGGAGAGGAAATTGTATAAGAAGAGAGGAGGGCGTGTGAGACATAAAAGAGAAGGGGTATGTCTCACGATTAGGGTTAAGTCTCAGGTGTGTGTTTGTGTTCAGGTGTGTGTTTGTGTTCAGGTGTGTGTTTGTGCTGAGGTGTGTGTTTGTGTTCAGGTGTGTGTTTGTGCTGAGGTGTGTGTTTGTGTTCAGGTGTGTGTTTGTGTTCAGGTGTGTGTTTGTGCTGAGGTGTGTTTGTGTTCAGGTGTGTGTTTGTGTTCAGGTGTGTGTTTGTGCTGAGGTGTGTTTGTGTAGGTGTGTGTGTTCAGGTGTGTGTTGTGCTGAGGTGTGTTGTGTTCAGGTGTGTGTTTGTGTTCAGGTGTGTTTGTGTTCAGGTGTGTGTTTGTGTTCAGGTGTGTGTTTGTGTTCAGGTGTGTGTTTGTGCTGAGGTGTGTTTGTGTTCAGGTGTGTGTTTGTGTTCAGGTGTGTGTTTGTGCTGAGGTGTGTGTTTGTGCTGAGGTGTGTGTTTGTGTTCAGGTGTGTGTTTGTGTTCAGGTGTGTGTTTGTGCTGAGGTGTGTGTTTGTTTTCAAGTGTGTGTTTGTGTTCAGGTGTGTGTTTGTGCTGAGGTGTGTGTTTGTGTTCAGGTGTGTGTTTGTGTTCAGGTGTGTGTTTGTGCTGAGGTGTGTGTTTGTGTTCAGGTGTGTGTTTGTGTTCAGGTGTGTTTGTTTTCAGGTGTGTGTTTGTGCTGAGGTGTGTGTTTGTGCTGAGGTGTGTGTTTGTGTTCAGGTGTGTGTTTGTGTTCAGGTGTGTGTTTGTGCTGAGGTGTGTGTTTGTGTTCAGGTGTGTTTGTGTTCAGGTGTGTGTTTGTGCTGAGGTGTGTGTTTGTGCTGAGGTGTGTGTTTGTGTTCAGGTGTGTGTTTGTGTTCAGGTGTGTGTTTGTGCTGAGGTGTGTGTTTGTTTTCAAGTGTGTGTTTGTGTTCAGGTGTGTGTTGGTGCTGAGGTGTGTGTTTGTTTTCAAGTGTGTGTTTGTGTTCAGGTGTGTGTTTGTGCTGAGGTGTGTGTTTGTGCTGAGGTGTGTGTTTGTGTTCAGGTGTGTGTTTGTGGTCAGGTGTGTGTTTGTGCTGAGGTGTGTGTTTGTGTTCAGGTGTGTGTTTGTGGTCAGGTGTGTGTTTGTGCTGAGGTGTGTGTTTGTGTTCAGGTGTGTGTTTGTGCTGAGGCGTGTGTTTGTGTTCAGGTGTGTGTTTGTGGTAAGGTGTGTGTTTGTGTTCAGGTGTGTTTGTGGTCAGGT
>NC_045156.1:16474644-16487144 GCF_900700415.2 Clupea harengus
CACACACTGAAATGTCTACAGCTGCTTTGTGATCAATGCTGAGGTGAAATATTCATCAATATTCATTTAAAATTCTCCTTTAAATTTGCTATTTGTGGGGCGATCAGCTGGAGACCGTTTGAAGCATCCCTATGCTGCCAGTAACCCTTTCAGAGGCAGAGGGATAGAGGGACAGAGAGAGAGAATATCCCCTCAGAGTGAAGCTGAATAATCTTAGAGTGAAGCTGAATAATCTTAGAGTGAAGCTGAATATCCCCTCAGAGTGAAGCTGAATAATCTTAGAGTGAAGCTGAATATCCCGTCAGAGTGAAGCTGAATATCCCCTCAGAGTGAAGCTGAATATCCCGTCAGAGTGAAGCTGAATATCCCCTCAGAGTGAAGCTGAATATCCCCTCAGAGTGAAGATGAATATCTCTTTAGAGTGAAGCTGAATAATCTTAGAGTGAAGCTGAATATCCCCTCAGAGTGAAGATGAATAATCTTAGAGTGAAGCTGAATAATCTTAGAGTGAAGCTGAATATCCCGTCAGAGTGAAGCTGAATATCCCGTCAGAGTGAAGCTGAATATCCCGTCAGAGTGAAGCTGAATATCCCCTCAGAGTGAAGCTGAATATCCCGTCAGAGTGAAGCTGAATAATCTTAGTGATGGAGATAATTTCCAAACACTGTTAATGACTTAAGAATATAATAATCAAGTGCCTTGTATTATTAATTACCTTATATGAATCATGTACTTATGTAAGCAGGAACATGGCTTTTCTGTGTTTCTGCGTGTGTGTAACTTAGAATATTAGGTGCCACTTAGTCTGCACATGTACAAGAGCATGTTTAGACCAGAAGTGATAAGAAGGGTCGAACTGTGCTTCTTCCGACCTTGCAAAACTTCCATCCTTGCCTCGGACATCAGAAATCCACCACGTGGTTTTCCCTGCTGAACGCTCAACTTCTGTCTATATAAACCTTGTGCGATGTGTTTATCATGGCTTCACTTTCATACTTGTTTTGTGAGTGAGCCCAATTGCAATTGTTGTTTGTCTAATAAATATACTTATATGCAGCTCCGGAGTCCTGAGGTAACTAGGGTGAATTTTCTCCTATCACTTAGAGTGAAGCTGAATATCCCCTCAGAGTGAAGATGAATATCCCCTCAGAGTGAAGCTGAATATCCCCTCAGAGTGAAGCTGAATAATCTTAGAGTGAAGCTGAATATCCCCTCAGAGTGAAGCTGAATATCCCCTCAGAGTGAAGCTGAATATTCTCAGAGTGAAGCTGAATATCCCCTCAGAGTGAAGATGAATAATCTTAGAGTGAAGCTGAATATCCCCTCAGAGTGAAGCTGAATATCCCGTCAGAGTGAAGCTGAATAATCTTAGAGTGAAGCTGAATATCCCCTCAGAGTGAAGCTGAATATCCCGTCAGAGTGAAGCTGAATAATCTCAGAGTGAAGCTGAATATCCCCTCAGAGTGAAGCTGAATAATCTTAGTGAAGCTGAATATCCCCTCAGAGTGAAGCTGAATAATCTTAGAGTGAAGCTGAATATCCCCTCAGAGTGAAGCTGAATATCCCCTCAGAGTGAAGCTGAATAATCTTAGAGTGAAGCTGAATATTCCCTCAGAGTGAAGCTGAATATCCCCTCAGAGTGAAGCTGAATAATCTTAGAGTGAAGCTGAATATCCCCTCAGAGTGAAGCTGAATATCCCCTCAGAGTGAAGATGAATATCCCCTCAGAGTGAAGCTGAATAATATTAGAGTGAAGCTGAATATCCCCTCAGAGTGAAGATGAATATTCTTAGAGTGAAGCTGAATATCCCCTCAGAGTGAAGATGAATATTCTCAGAGTGAAGCTGAATATCCCCTCAGAGTGAAGATGAATATTCTTAGAGTGAAGCTGAATATCCCCTCAGAGTGAAGATGAATATTCTTAGAGTGAAGCTGAATATCCCCTCAGAGTGAAGATGAATATTCTTAGAGTGAAGCTGAATATCCCCTCAGAGTGAAGATGAATATTCTCAGAGTGAAGCTGAATATCCCCTCAGAGTGAAGATGAATATTCTTAGAGTGAAGCTGAATATCCCCTCAGTGAAGATGAATAAGGACTTTATAAGGCACATCCCACATGAAGGCCTGTGTAAGGAATGCTATGGCAGTGTTTAATAGTACTGTATATGGGGAGTGTGTAAGGAATGCTATGGCAGTGTTTAATATAGGATATGGGGCGTGTGTAAGGAATGCTATGGCAGTGTTTGATATAGGATATGGGGCGTGTGTAAGGAATGCTATGGCGGTGTTTGATATAGGATATGGGGCGTGTGTAAGGAATGCTATGGCAGTGTTTAATATAGTAGCTATATGGGGTGTGTGTAAGGAATGCTATGGCGGTGTTTGATATAGGATATGGGCGTGTGTAAGGAATGCTATGGCAGTGTTTAATATAGTAGCTATATGGGGTGTGTGTAAGGAATGCTATGGCGGTGTTTGATATAGTATATGGGCCTGTGTAAGGAATGCTATGGTGTTTGATATAGTATATGGGCCTGTGTAAGGAATATATTGGGGTTTTGTGACTGTAGCTAGTGTTGCATTGTGTGGGATAGCAGAGATTGCACTGATTTGTGAATGATACAGATGGAGCCAGCAGCAACATTTCCACTGATACACACACACACACACACACACACACACACACCACACATCACACACACACACACACACACACACACACACACACACACACACACACACACACTAACATACAACAACATATGCACCACGGATCTGATTCTGCTCTTAAGCTACAGCGCTGTCTCATCCTAGTTACGTTAGTTATTACTCTTGGGTTAGTAATTACTCTAGGGTTAGTTATTACTCTAGGATTAGTTATTACTCTAGGGTTAGTTATTACTCTAGGATTAGTTATTACTCTAGGGTTAGTTATTACTTTAATTACCAAGCTGCAGCTATATTGCACTGCCCTCAGTAACTAGCTGCATCTGCATGTATATTGCACTTCCCTCAGTAACTATGGATGGTGGATAAAAGGATTGAGGGGAGTAAGACAGGAAGGTAGAGAGGAAAGAGTGAGAGAGTGAGAGGGATGTGAGAAAGAGTGAGAATGAGAGAGGGAGGTGAGAAATAGTGAGAGGGAGAGGGAGGTGAGAAAGAGTGAGAGAGTGAGGTGAGAGAGTGAGAGTGAGGTGAGAAAGAGTGAGAGAGTGAGAGTGTATTGAATTTTATTTTTTGTTAATTTTTTTTACAGAACAAAAACAGACGGCTCCATAGTAGCCTGTAGCCTACGTTTTTGTTTACCTCCTTGTGGATGAAGTAGAAGTATCACTCTTCTTTTGCCATTTTGAAACAAATGTGTTGTCATGGGCCAAAATGTTTGTGATTATACAGATATTCAGAACATTATGTGACATGTGAGTGTTTACATTATGTGTATAGGCTATTACATTTACATTTAGTCATTTAGTCATTTAGCAGACGCTTTTGTCCAAAGCGACGTACAAGGGAGAGAATAGTCAAGCTAAGAGCAATAAAAACCTGTTGTAACCATAAATACTACTTTACATAAGAAATAGAAAAACACCATAGAAAGAAAAAGAAGTGCAGGAATGTAACTGCTGAAGTGCAAGTTAAGCACTAGTCAAGGTGCCAGTTTATATTTATAGCCTATTATAATATAAATATATTATTATATATCAGGCTATAAAGTTTGCTGTAATTGCAAACACACAGTTCAGAGTGTGTACTGAAAATGAAAAACAATAATCTGTGGATGTCCCTCAAAAGAATGAAAGTTTCATTCAATCTCACGACTGTCTATTTCACGATTGCCATGTGTATTTCTGAACCCTTGAGACATGGCTGCCCATCGTGAGGCATTAGAACTACAGACACCAATAAAACCAACAGAATGGGTGATTCAATTATCAATAATTATATTTAGAATTAGACTTTTAAATCTGCTTAATGCAATAGTGAGTAACTGTTTTTTGAAGGCTCAACTTATTCTGTCAGCTGGATCAATTTACACACACACACACACACAAACACACCCACACACACACTATCCACCACAACCCTCACCCCACACACACACACACACTATATACCACAACCCTCACCCCACACACACACACACACACACACTATCGACCACACCCCTCACACACACACCCCTCACTGTCCTCACCCCCACACACACTGTCCTCATCTCCCACGGTCTTCACCTTTAACCAAAGTGAGTGTCTAACTAAGTGTGTCTGTGTATAACTGATTGTGTAAGTGTCTGTGTGTTTGTGTGTGTGTGTGTGTGTCTGTGTGTGTGTGTGTGTGTGTCTGTGTGTGTGTGTGTGTGTGTGTGTGTGTGTGTGTCTGTGTCTTTGTGTCTTTGTGTGTGTGTGTGTGTGTGTGTGTGTGTGTGTGTGTGTGTGTGTGTGTGTCACATACATTAGGATCAGATTGCTGAGATGTGTGCGGTGAGACTGTCATACACCCCTAACACTCCATCACCACTCTAACGCCATCTTCACCCAAGTGCCTCACCCAGCTTCACTGCACGTAAGCATACTTCACTCCTAATGTTATAGTCTATTGCACTTAAGCATACTTCACTCCTAATGTTATAGTCTATAGTCTACTGCACTTAAGCATACTTCACTCCTAATGTTATAGTCTAGTGCACTTAAGCATACTTCACTCCTGATGTTATAGTCTATAGTCTACTGCACTTAAGCATACTTCACTCCTAATGTTATAGTCTAGTGCACTTTAGCATACTTCACTCCTAATGTTATAGTCTAGTGCACTTAAGCATACTTCACTCCTAATGTTACAGTCTATAGTCTACTGCACTTAAGCATACTTCACTCCTAATGTTACAGTCTATAGTCTACTGCACTTAAGCATACTTCACTCCTAATGTTACACTCTATAGCAGAGGTCTTCAACCGGGGGTACTGCAGGGGGTCCGCCAAATGATTTCATCTGAAGCATTTTTTCCCTCTTCCAAAAATGTACAACGTCCAAAAGACTACATAAACATAAACAGAACGTAAACATTGCTTTCTATTCCTTAAAAATAATACATAGGCTACCCATGAGTCTTCACGCGATCATTTGATCATTATGGCAACATATGCACTTTTAGCTACATTTAGCTATCTGGTGCCAAAAGACGTTACCTGCCATAACCATACAATTTGAAATAATTGATCGTTTTGTAATTTCTCGGAACAAAAGCTCCTGGTCAGACACCACTGATGGCGGTTCAGATGATCTACCTTCAGAGGATGCCAACATGAACAGCCAAAATTGCAAACGGGAGAAGACACGTAAATATTCAGAGAATGATCTGAAGTTTGCCTTCACCTACAAAGAGACCGATGGTGAAGAATTAGCAGTGTGCGTGGTTTGCTCTTCCGTGCTATCAAACGAAACTATGAAACCATTAAAGCTGCAACGACACTCAAAGACAACCCATGCTCACTTGGAAGAAAAAAACATTTAATATTTCCCGTTTAAAATCTTTTGAGGGCCAGCAGACCTTGATGAGACAATCAGCCAAAGTGTGCGAGCTAGCTTTAAAAGCCTCTTATCAAGTTGCATACGTGTCGCTCAGACCAAACAGCCATACGTAATTGCGGAAAGTTTAATATTGCCAACAGCTAGTGATATGTGCAAAACAATGTTTGGGAAGGATGAGTACGTAAAAAAACTGAAAAGCATCCCAATGCCCGCCCTATTGATGAATTGGCAGCTGATGTGAGGGCACTACTAGTCGCAAAACTCCCGAAGGCAGATTATTTTGCACTACAATTAGATGAATCCACCGATGTGTCAAACGACGCTCAGCTTTTAGCTTTTTTGTGATTTATCGACCAAAATGAGATGCAGGAGGAATTTCGATTCTGTAAGCAGCTGCCTGGAGGTAAAAAAAGTTCAGAGATTTTCAAAGTGATCGACAATTTGTTCCGTGAACATGATATACCCTGGCCAAAATGTGTCGCGATGTGCACAGACGGTGCAAGAGCCATGTATGACGCACTGCATGCTTCATAGGGAGAATATTGTTGCCAAAGATATGAATGATGAATTCTCAAACGTCAGATCTCTCACTAGGTATGAGATATTTCATCCATACTTAAGCTTCTCAAGCTACTCAAATATTTGTCCCTCCCTAACTGTAAGGGAGAAAAAATGTCAATAATAAACAGAATAAATTGAAACGAGTTGTGTGTCACAGATGATTTGTAATTCTGTTCAAACATGTGTAGGGGAGTGTGTGTGTGTGTGACTGACACTTAGTTCCAAATAAATTATATGAATATCAGGCCCAAATTTGGGGCGGCAGGGGTGGGGGTCCCTGCTCAGTGTCTCTCTCAGCCAAGGGGTCCTTGGGCTGAAAAAGGTTGAAGACCCCTGCTCTATAGTCTACTGCACTTAAGCATACTTCACTCCAAATGTTATAGTCTATAGTCTACTGCACTTAAGGACTGGGCTACGGACTGATCGATTAACGACTGGGCTAAGGACTGATCGATTAACGACTGGGCTAAGGACTGATCGATTAACGACTGGGCTACAGACTGATCGATTAAGTACTGGGCTACGGACTGATCGATTAACATTACATTTTACATTTACATTTCCATACTGGGCAAATTCACTATGTAACATTTCAAAATATTTGGTCACATAAAGGAGTCCACACATTTATAGCACGAAAACACGGAATACTCAACCAACCTTTACTGTGGCAGAGAGGTCTGTCCTTAAAGCCACGCTACGTGGGATAGTTTCACTGTGGCCGAGAGGTCTGTCCTTAAAGCCACGCTACGTGGGATAGTTTCACTGTGGCCGAGAGGTCTGTCCTTAAAGCCACGCTACGTGGGATCGTTTACATTCAACTGTGACTCCCTAGTCGCTGGAACAGCTCTATGGAACAGCTCTATGGAAAGCACACATCTCCTGGACCAGCTGAGCTGTGTAAGCAGTTATTGACTGGGTTCACCATTCAGCAAACAGAGACAGCGTGCGAACCTATCAATTCAATTCACCCACCACAGGTTGGTCTTACAACATCACCCATCACAGTTTAAAACCTGGTCTTCCAACATCACCCAACCACAGTTCAAAACCTGGTCTTCCAACATCACCCAACCACAGTTTAAAACCTGGTCTTCCAACATCACCCACCACAGTTTAAAACCTGGTCAGAGAAAGTAACAAGTGGCAAGGTCACCTCAGGTCACGTGGTCTGTTTCTTTTGTAATGTACTTACCGTTGGACATATGGTCACGTGGTCTTGAAGTATGCCTATTCCACATATTTGTCGATAGGAACCTTGTTTTTATTCATGAGATTCATCTTGTAAGTTGTGTAACTTTTGATTTCTGAGTTGCACGAGTGCATGGTGTATCACTCCAGCACACTACAGTTACTTAATTTGGGAGAAAGTGTTTTCTGAGAAGCAAAAATCTTTGGCAATTGGGTCTCAGATCTTATAGCGCCTTGAGACCATTTTATTGTCATAATTAAATTGAATTGAATTGAACGTAGTCTTGCCGTGATAAAGGGCATTATGTAACTTTTGTTAATGTAGCATAACATTACCCATTAGTCCCTACTGCAGCAGGATGAGCTTCCACGCGGAGCAGCCAGCGGGAGATTTCAGCCTTCTCTCCATCCCGTGCCTCACGCGGAAAACACTTCGACATCAGCGCGCCAAAGTACTCTGCTGTGACGATGTGTTCTTATCTGTTGTTTTGTTTACGAAACTCATCCATTCCAACTGAAGCAGGCAGTTGAATCATACTCAAGCTCCCGATGGGCTTCTACACCGCAACCGCGGGCGTCCTTTACCTCATTGGTAATGTTCTCCAACAAAGCCATCCGACAGAACCATAAAAACTAACCCTGACGACATCTGATAGTGGTGTAAAGAAACGTGAGTTTGTTATCAAAATATATCAAACGCGCATTTTCCTCGTTCTTATTTGTGATACAGGCTATTAAAGTTGGCAAGTTTCGGACTGGATGTGGCGTGTAACAAGTGACGCATGGGTAATCATTCCTCTAGTTTATCATTATGGTGTGCTTCCCTGCCGTGCCTTCAGAGATACATCGCATCACATAGTCTCTCCCGGAGGAAACTTACTTGGTAAACCAGCGTCTCTGCAGCTGAAGAGTCCGCAGAAATCTCCACCCTCTTCCTCTGTTGGCACAAAGTTGTATCTTCGCCTGGAACCGCGTTTAAAAACACAACCGTTTGTATTGTCTACCAACGCACGCGAAGATTCCAATATTGCCTCCCCATCTGTTGTGCAGGCGGCTCGCGCTTTGTTGGTGGAGAGTGTTTCGCTGGAGTGCGCGTCAGAGGACCCGGAGGAGCGCAGAGCGGGGCTCGAGCTAATCTGACATCAGATGGGTGGGGCCACGCGCAGACCCATGCGGAACAGCGAATTGGCGGTCTCGAGATCGGGGTCGTTTAGTGGTTATTAGGGGACTGCTCTTGATGCCTTTAAACGCCTCAGCCTATCAGATTACAGAGTCCCGGACACAGCAGAAAGGCACTCATACTTTTACAATGTGTGTGGCAGGAAATGCACTCTAGTGCTAATCAAGGTGTTGTGGGTGTACACCATGTTCAGCTGCACATCTGCGTGCTGGGATGAGACCAAGGATGAAAACACAAACAACACACCCTTATCACACACACACACACACACACACACACACACACACACACACACACACACACACACACACACACACTATACTCCTAATGTCAGTGTGTTGGTCTCTGTCCAGGTGTGATACATGTAAAAATGTTCTGGGCTAGCTACAACCACCTTAAGCAATGAAAACCTCGAGTCACACACACAACAGCTTTCTCTCTTCCAATGCAAATTTATTTAGTACATAGTTTAAACATAGTTCAGTATTTTAGTACATCTGTGTCTTTTTGAAAGCCAGAGTGATTTATGTTATTTGTGTTTATGTCTAGTAGAACCGGCGCTGCACCACAGCGGGCCCCTGCTCCTGGTAGTCTGCGCTGGTCACCCAGAGGGGCTGGAAGCTGCTGAGGCCGGCCACGATGGAGCCCCCGAGCCAGGAGGAGAAGTGGCGCTGGGAGCTGGAGAGGACGCGGACACGGGAGCCCCGCGGCGCCAGCCTCTCCAGCTCCGCCTGCAGGCGCTCAGGGAAGCCGCCGAGCAGAGAGGAGCCGCCGCAAACCACCACGTTGGCCAGCAGCTCCTCCTGCCACTCGGGGGCGCTGCTCTGCAGGCTGCTCATGGCCAGGATGTGCACGCCCGGCTGGGCCGCCCCATCCAGCGACGGGCAGAACAGCAGCTCCGCGCAGCGGAAGCGCTCGTTGCCCAGGGCGACGGTGGTGTTGTCGGGCAGCCGGTACTCCGTGACCTCCGACCCCTGGCGCAGCTCCTGCTCGAAGTCCTGCGACACGTAGCAGCTCTGCCGCTTGACCTCGCGCAGCAGCGAGCGCCGCTCACTGGCCCCGCCCCCCGGCCTCGACCCCGCCTCCCCCAGCAGCCGGCGCAGGTAGGCGGAGACGGCGGCGCCCCCCAGTGGCATGCTGTAGTTGGCGTGGGGCAGGCAGTAGCCGCTGTAGACGGGACAGACGCGGGTGGCACTGGAGCCGGAGTCCACCAGCAGCCCCGTCACCAGGCCGTAGGAGTAGAGCGACAGCACCGGCCGGTGGCTCAGGTAGAGCGCCGGGACGCCAAACTGCTCGAACAGCAGCTCGGCCAGGCGCTGGCGCTGGGCAGGGGGGGCTAGGGGGGAGTCCGTGGCCAGGACGGCGTGCTCCTGGGGGCACACGTGCAGCTCCTCCTGCAGCAGCGCGCTCCACAGCTGCTCCAGCGCATCCCAGTCAGTGATCAGGCCGTCACCCAGCGCGCTGTGAGAGGAAGGGGCCCCGGGGCCTGGAGGGTCCGCCGCCGCGCTGCTCCCTCTGAAGCCCCCGACCCGGCCGCTCTCGTCGGGTCGGTACGCAGAGCGTCCTGCGGTCGAGCGTACAACAGCCCGCGGCCTCTCGTCTCCAGAGAAGCCAGCCTTGGTGTAGGCAGAACCAGGGTCAATCACAACGGCCATGTCGCCCAGGTTGTCTATGCTATTGTGTTCAGCCATTGATGGACCTGTGTCTAATCAGACTGTTACAGACTGTTACTTGTGTTCCTTGTGTTACATACAGGAGAATGGGCTCCCGGTGGAATCTGTCTCCCAGTAGAATGTTGCCGCACAGACTGTCTGTGACATCACAGTGATCCTCTACTGTAACATCACCACATGCCCCCTGGTTGCTATGGTTACCAGGAATGGAAGGCAGTTTCATTGAATGCATGGATAATGCAGGATTTACAGATTTACAGTACCAGTTATAATTATAGACCAGTGAGGAACAACACAGACTCTTTTACTGGCTTTTATTGGCGTGCTTTTGTTGCTGCCGCATACCCCAGTGTGAGCTGCCTGCCTGCCTGCCTGTGTGTCTGCCTGTGTGTGTGTCTGTGTGTGTGTCTGTCCGCTGTGTTCCTTGGCCAGCTCAGACTCAGTGTGTTGGTGGAGGATGTAATGTTCACTAAAGTGCTCTCACAGCTCCGAGGGCAGTCCAGCGGTGGGGGGGGCGCAGAGCCAGAGCTCTAGCAGGAGACACCGCATTAGGAGCCCCCTGAGATGAGTCACATGATCATATAGGCAGCTCAATAAACCCCACCCCCAGTCCTCAGATAGTCATTGATAGTGCTTTACCCCACAGCACAGGGCAGATAGAACAGGAGCTCCTATGTGAACTTACACTCTTACACTCCCTCTCTCTCTCATTATCTCTCTCACACACTCTCTCTCACTCTCTCTCACTCTCACCTCACTCTCCCACCTCTCTCTCTCTCTCACTCTCTCACGCTCTTTCTCTCTCTCTCACTCTCTAACTCTCCCACTCTCTCTCACTCTCCCATCTCTCTCTCTCACGCTCTCTCTCACTCACCTCACTCTCCCACCTCTCTCTCTCTCTCACGCTCTTTCCCTCTCTCACTCTCTCACCTCTCTCTCTCTCTCTCCCACCTCTCTCTCTCTCTCTAACTCTCCAACCTCTCTCTCTCACTCTCTCCCACCTCTCTCTCTCACTCTCTCTCACCTCTCTCTCTCTCTCACCTCTCTCTCTCTCACCTCTCTCTCTCACCTCTCTCTCTCTATCACTCAATTTTCAATTTCAATGGCTTTATTGGCATGAATGTATGGTACACTGTTGCCAAAGCACTTAAACAATAAGAACAATAATAATGACAACAATAATAACAACAATGGTAATACAGGAACAGATACGTCAATTAAATAAATCTCTCACCTCTCTCTCTCACTCTCTTGCCAACTCATTAATATAAATGTTAAAGAGTGTCGGTGACAATGGGCAGCCCTGTCTCACACCCCTATCTTGAGTGAAGAATTCTGTTTGTTTGTTTCCAATTCTAATTGCACATTTATTGTTTGAATACATAGTTTTGATAATTTCGTATGCTTTTCCCCCCTATACCAGTTTCAATAAGTTTGAGAAGTAATCCATTATGCCAAATGGAGTCAAATGGGAGCAAATATTTTCTCCTTTTTTTGGTTTACGTATTTGTCTATTAGGGTGTGTAGGGTGAAGATATGATCAGAAGTTCGACATTTTGGTAAAAACCCTTTTTGGCTTCTACTCAGGGCATTGTGTTGGGTAAGGAAGTTGATTTTTCTGTTGTTTAAAATGCTACAAAATAACTTCCCCAGATTAGTGCTCACGCAAATGGTTGTTGGGGTCATATCTGCCTCCACTCTTGAAGAGGGGTGTAATGAGTCCTTTGCTCCAGAGGTCAGGGAAGTGTCCGACACTCAGAACCAACTTGAACCGTTTCAAGATAGCCAAGCGAAAGCTATGGCTTGTGTTTTTGATCGTTTCATTGAGGATGCCATCAGGCCCACTTGCCTTTTTTGGCTGTAGGCCTTGGAGTTTTTCTGTTAGTTCAGCTTCCGTTATAGGGAAATCTAATGTGTTTTGGTATTTATTAAATGCATTCTCCATTGCAATCATTTTTTGATACATTTGGTCTTGTTTTTTCTTGAGATTTTCAAAGTGACCTCTCCATATCTCTCCATTCTGCATGTTCCTCATGTTGCTTTTTATTTAGTGTATTCCAATTATTCCAGAAATTGTTAGAATCTAAAGATTCTTCAATGGTCTCTAATTGTTTTTTAGTGAACTGTTCTTTCTTTTTTCTGAGTGTGTTTTTATATTGTTTGAGTTGTTCATAATAACTGAGGCGTACATCCGAGTCATCGGGTTGTCTGTGTTTTTGGTTTGACAGAAACCTACGTTTATTCCTCATGATTTTGCAATCCTGGTCAAACCATTTCTCTTTGTTTTGTTTATTCTTATGAACTTTTTTGTTAAATTTGAGATTAGAGATGGTTGCCAGGTAGTGGAATATGTTGTTTAGGCTTTC
>NC_045156.1:16494644-16497144 GCF_900700415.2 Clupea harengus
ATCTTTTCTTACATTGGTCTTTCGAAGTCCGTAAGAACACATTTCAGAAGACACTTTTCGAAAAAATAAGCACCATGAGTGTGAATACAAATCGCGAGCAGTAGTATAAATATCAGTCAGTAATTTCTGACGAATACAAACAGAAGAAATTATACGTGTTCTGTGAAGCACATACTAGTCAGTGCTGGCAAAAGTGAAGGGAGGGCCGGTTGGAGATGGAAGGGGGCCGGCATTTTACACCACCCCAACCCCGTCGGCCCACCGGGGATTCCCCCGGTATCCCCAATGGCCAGTCCGCCCCTGGTTCTGTGTAATAGAGGTGGGTTAGGTTGTGTGTGTGTGTGTGTGTGTGTGTGTGAGTGTGCGTGTGTGTGTGTGTGTGTGTGTGTGATAGTTGTGTGTCTGGTATGGGGAGGCCCCTAACGCTGATCACTCCCACACACTTTAATGAATTCCACAGCACCTTCAACTCACACCCCCACACAAACCACACTCTGGAAAACAATGAACACACACACACACTCGGGTACTCACACACTCACACACTCGGAAAGGCACATACACACACACTCAGGTACTCACACACTCACACACTCGGAAAGGCACACACACACACACTCAGGTACTCACACACTCACACACGAGGAAAGGCACACACACACACACTCAGGTACAAACACACACTCACACACGAGGAAAGGCACACACACACACGCTCAGGTACAAACACACACTCACACATGAGGAAAGGCACACACACACACACTGAAGTACAAACACACACGAGGAAAGGCACACACACACGCTCAGGTACAAACACACACTCACACACGAGGAAAGGCACACACACACGCTCAGGTACAAACACACACTCACACACTAAGAAAGGCACACACACACACACACACTCAGGTACAAACACACACACACACATGAGGAAAGGCACACACACACACGCTCAGATACAAACACACACACACACTCAGGTACAAACACACCCACACACACTCAGGTACAAACACACACACACACTCACATTCCCCCCATCCTGACATCCTTCAGATCATTCATTCATGCTGCTTTTCCACAACTAGCTCAGTGACAATCTGAAGTTACGCTAAATCACACACACACACACACACAATCTGAAGTGTTACGCTAAATCACACACACACACACATACACACAATCTGAAGTGTTAAGATAAAACACAACTAGCTCAGTGACAATCTGAAGTGTTACTCTAAATCACACACACACACACACACACACACACAAACACACACAATCTGAAGTGTCAAGATAAAACACAACTAGCTCAGTGACAATCTGAAGTGTTAAGCTAAATCTCTTTAAATCCAAATAAAGCTGCTTTCATCTCCATTCAGCCATTGTGACAACAACAGTTACCTTGGCAACAGGAACAGCACATAGAGGCTACGATAGGAGCAGACTGTAAGGGATGGAGTCGACCGAGATATTTACGTAACCTACACAATCACCGCACGCCACATCACAGAACAGTATAGAACAGAACAGAAAAACACAGAACAGTATAGAACAGCGCGGAACAGCAAAGCACAGAACATAAATTGTCAGGTTGATTTGCACAAGTTGAATTCACGTCTGAGAACAGAGTTAACCTGTGAGACCATGGGTTAGGTTAGGGTGTGTTTGTGTGTGTGTGTTGAAGGGACCAGCATAGGTCATAAGAATATGCCATAGTCAATAAGTCAATGATATTATACCTAGTTCTAATTGTTACTTTTATTTGGACTTAACTAGCATGTAAACAGTTCCAGGGTGAATATACTTGATTTTGACCAGGGGAGTGAGGTGCGACATTGGTCTCACCTCCCCCCCCAGGTCGAGACAAAGAACCCTGCATGCATGGCCCATTTGAATAGACGGTAACACCCCTTAATGTCAGTGTATTTAACAGACTGTTCCCCAAGGAACAAGTCAGATATGCTGAGGTGAAGTTCTGTGAGGGAGGATGGATCTGAAAGTCTCTGTCTCACAAGTGGTCGGCCGCCATTCTTCAAGAATAAACCTGAATCCTGACTGATCAAACCTAAGACTGAATCTTCAATATATGGTATAAAACGAATTACCATCAGTGTGTAATCAGACCATGGGTTAACCATGTGTACAACCTCCTGCCTGGGGTGAGTTAGGGTAGGGTGTGTGTGTGTGTGTGTGTGTGTGTGTGTGTGTGTGTGTGTGTGTGTGTGTGTGTGTGTAATCAGACCATGGGTTAACCATGTGTACGACCTCCTGCCTAGGGTGAGTTAGGGTAGGGTGTGTGTGTTCGTGTGTGTGTGTGTGTGTGTGTGTGTGTGTGTGTGTGATCAGACCATGGGTTAACCATGTGTACGTCCTCCTGCCTAGGGTTAGTGAGAGTAGGGTTAGTCAGTTAGTTAGTTAATGTATTCGTGTGTGTGTGTGTGGATGGTTATTGTGTACATAAATGTATATATATGTGTGTATATGTGTGTGT
>NC_045156.1:16522144-16537144 GCF_900700415.2 Clupea harengus
TGTGTGTGTGTGTGTGTGTGTGTGTGTGTGTGTGTGTGATTCTCCTCTCTCACCTTCACAGGCAGGCCTTCACTGGGAATAGTCAGGTTCTTTGGGATGCGGCAGGTGATCTCGTTGTCCAGAACTTTGGCACCACAATCGACTCCCCCGACCGTCATGGTGATAGTCATGCAGGAATTCACCTGGTTGAGCTTTTGGTGCTGTTCAGTAAACACATAAACAACAAACATGAGACAAAGGTGCTGTTCAGTAAACAAATAAACAACAAACATGAGACAAAGGTGCTGTTCAGAAAACACATAAACAACAAACATGAGACAAAGGTGCTGTTCAGAAAACACATAAACAACAAACATGAGACAAAGGTGCTGTTCAGAAAACACATAAACAACAAACATCAGTGGAGCCTCATGAGGTGACTAACTCCACCCCTGACATGTTGACCCCACCCCTAACATACTAACTCCACCCCTAACATACTAACCCCACCCCCTAACATACTAACTCCACCCCTGACATACTAACCCCACCCCCTAACATACTAACTCCACCCCTGACATACTAACTCCACCCCTAACATACTAACACCACCCCTGGCATGATGTCCCCGCCCTCAAGAGGCTGCAGGGACTCACGTGCAGGGAGACCTCGTCAAAGCCGGGGTAGAGGCGCAGGATGTGCCCCTCCGTCTCGAACGGGATGGGGCTTCCGTAGGGGTGGTAGTAGAACTCGCCCCTCCAGAGGTCGCGGGCCCCGTCCATGTCGAAGGACAGCTCGCCCCGCTCCGACTCATCGCGCGGGAACGCCGGCGTGGTACACTCCATCTGGGACGGCCGCGCCTTGCCTAGACACTCCTGAGGAGACACACACACACATCACACACTCCACCCTGCACTCCTGAGGAGACACACACACCTCACATCACACACTCCACCCTGCACTCCTGAGGAGACACACACACACACACACACCTCACATCACACACTCCACCCTGCACTCCTGAGGACACACACACACACCTCACATCACATCACACACACACACACACCTCACATCACACACTCCACCCTGCACTCCTGAGGAGACACACACACACACCTCACATCACACACTCCACCCTGCACTCCTGAGGACACACACACACACACACACACACCTCACATCACACACTCCACCCTGCACTCCTGAGGAGACACACACACACACACACACACACACACACACATCACATCACACACTCCAACCTGCACTCCTGAGGACACACACACCTCACATCACACACTCCACCCTGCACTCCTGAGGCGACACACACACCTTGTGTGAAAATAACAGTTCAAACTAAATAGCTCAGTAATGAATCATACCTACACAGCTTTCTTAATATTGCAGTGTACTTCACTCATATTAATAAGATTACTCAGTATTACGTTTTTGCCATTCTAATTAGCATCTCCTCATCTAGTTGCTCATAATTGGTGTAGTTGTCATTGATTAAATGATGCTATACCACAAAGGTGTGCATTTGTTGTGCTGTGTTAAGTGGGGGGGGGGGGAGACAGGATGTAGAATTTTATTGTGTTTGCAAGTTGGTACATTTCCAAAAAGGCCTGAAATATTGTGTGAAACTTATACTAGTAAATATTGTGGGGTGCACCATCAAACATGAACATGAACATCACAAAACCAATATGGAGAACAGCTGAACCAATATTGTGTGTTCATTCTAAGGGGGGAGGGGGGTCTTTGAATAGGTGTAGCCCTACGTGTTCTTAATCTGGGGTCTAACCCTAGGAACTATGGAACAACACGCTTGGGGTGAAGGAGGTGATTGAGTCGTTACTGAGGAAACAGGCTTTATGGAATGTAGCTGTTTGAGGTGTTACCATGGAAACGGGCTTCAAGTAAGGTAGATGATTGAGCGGTTACTATGGAAACTGACCTCAAGTGGTGTACCTGATTGAGGTGTTACTATAAAAAAAGGACTTTGGAGTTTGATTGCAGTGCTACTATGGAAACAGGGCTTCAGGTGAGGCAGGAGATTGAGGTCTTACTATGGAAACGGGCTTCAAGTGAATCTCGTTGGGCTTGAAGTGGATGATGGTGCGGTACACTGAGTCCAGATTCCTTCCTTCAATAGTGATTCTGGATCCACTACAGATGGACAGACACAACCATGAACATGAACATCACGTCACAACACCAACATGGAGTACAGCTGCAGATAAATGAATGCTGAACTTCCTCCCCTTCATATGACCTAAGGCTTCCCTTTCTGTGATGTTTTAACCAGAGCTGTATAGAGAGAGAGCTGCACCAACCCTAACCCAGCCCCAGACACCATTGCTCCACCCTAACCCCCACCCTAACCCAGCCCCAGACACCATTTCTCCACCCTAACCCCCACCCAGTCTTACCGATCAAAGTCTAACTCTAACCCAGTCTAACTCTAACCCAGTCTAAGTCTAATCCAGTCTTACCGATCAAAGCTGCAGTCAGGACGGACATCAGTGATGTGGGGAGTCTCCTTGTAGCGAAAGATCTTGGTAGTCTGGACGTGTGACTTATCGATGTACACACGCAGAACCACGTCCTTCACCTCGCTGACCGGCTGAGAAACACACACAATCGACGACACGTTCTCTCCAACTGCAAAAACACTGAATGTGGGAGGGAGAGAAATAGAGGGACAGAGGGTCATACACACACGCACTACTTAAACATACACACACACACACACTCTCAGGCATACACACACAGACACACACACACACACACCACACACATAAACAAACACAAACACACCACACACATAAACACACACAAACCTATACACACACACACACACACACACACACACCACACATATAAACAAACACACACACACTACACACATAAACACACACAAACCTATACACACACACACACACACACACACCACACATATTTACATTTACATTTAGTCAGTTAGCAGATGTTTTTATCCAAAGCGACTTACATATGTGCGACTTACAATGTATACACATTTTACATTTACACTGATGGCACACATCAGGAGCAATTAGGGGTTCAGTGTCTTGCTCAAGGACGCTTCGACAGGGAATCGAACTAGCAACCTTCTGATTACTAAACGACTAAACGCCCCACATATAAACAAACACACACACACATAAACACACACAAACCTATACACACACACACCTCTCCACTGGGCAGGCCTCTCCATCCAAAGTGACCCTTCTGGTCTTGCCGGCGTCCAGGTGAGGGCCGGTCACGGTGATGCGTGTCCCCCCGTCCACTGGCCCGTAGTCAGGATGGACCGCTGTGATGTCAGGGGTCTGGGGGTCACATCGAGGTCATGGCGAGGTCATGGCGAGGTCATGTGACTCTTGCCCACTCAGCAACAAACACAGGCAAGGACTGCAACAGCTGAAGAACCTTTGAGTCTTTACCACCCAGGTGTGTGTGTGAGTGTGTGTGTGTGTGTGTGAGTGTGTGTGAGTGTGTGTGTGTGTGTGTAAGTGTGTGTGTGGGGCGTGACCAGGTGAGTCTTTACCACCCAGGTGTGTGTGAGTGTGTGTGTGTGTGTGTGTGTGTGTGTGTGTGTGTGAGAGTGTGTGTGTGTGTGGGGCGTGACCAGGTGAGTCTTTACCACGAAGGTGAATCCAGGCATCTCTGTGGTGCCGTTGATGAAGTAGCTTCCCTCTGCCTTCTCCTCGTCCACCCGAACTGTCACGGTTACCGGCCTGAAGAGCTCTGTTAGGCCAGACCGGATCTTACACACCAGGCTGAGAAACACACACACACACACACACACACACACACACACACACATAAGACTTTCTTCCACATTTAATAAGGGTATATGTGTGATGCTGCTCTCTTTGGGCTAATATACCCTGTGTGTGATGCTGCTCTCTTTGGGCTAATATACCTACAGCAATCAGCTGCCTTTGTGTAATCAGAATCTGGGGGTGCCTCTTTCACTGGACAGAAGGTATGCTTACTTCAGTCTTAATTACTTCAGAGAAAGCTAGAGAGCTTTAAGGACTGTGTTTGTGTATTTGTACTGCTGTGCTAGTTAGATTGTACTTAGATTACTCTGAATTTGCACTATCTTGGCAATTACCCTGTTTGACAATTTGGGCTAATATACCCTGTGTGTGATGCTGCTCTCTCTCCAGGTGTCTGTGTGTTCGCTGCTGGTCTCACCGTGTGCTGTTGCTCTCTTTGGGCTGCACGTGGCACGGCGTCTCCCCCAGACGAACCTCGTGTGTTCTGGCACTGATGGCAGGGCGGGAGGGCGACTGGAAGCCCCACCCACACAGCGTCAGTTCAGTCTGGCCATCAGGGGGCGCTGTCTTAGGGAAAAACTGAACAGAAAGGGTCAGGGTCTCCAATGATGTTAATGTTGTGGTTTTAAATGGGAGGTCACCTGAGCGCTCCCGTCCAATGATGTTAATGTTTTGGTTTTGTATGGGAGGTCACCTGACACGTGTTTGGCCTCTCGTCTTCTGATTGCGAAATCTCAAATAAGTTGCTCTTTTTTCTGCATAAACTAGGATGCCCAAACTAGGCCCCAAACTAGGCCCTTCCTGTCGGCCCAAACTAGGCCCTTCCTGTATGCCCAAACTAGGCCCTTCCTGTCACCATGTATGCATACACCTTCACACCATCGAGAAATTGTTTGTAGTTTCAGTAGTTAACTACACAAAAATGGCAAAAAAGTAATTTAAGTACTTGAATCACTGTGCAAATATGAATATAGTTGAACTACCAGCAAACTACTGCAAACTGTAGTTAAACTACAAGTTTAATGACATGTAGTTCACAACTCCCCAACACTGTCCATAACAGTCCCAGAGGATGTCACCTGACCCTGTGACACACTCCCAGAGTCACCTGACCCTGTGACACATCCCAGAGGGGCCTCACCTGACCCTGTGACACACTCCCAGAGGGGCCTCACCTGACCCTGTGACACACTCCCAGAGGGGCCTCACCTGACCCTGTGACACACTCCCAGAGGGGCGTCACCTGACCCTGTGACACACTCCCAGAGTCACCTGACCCTGTGACACACTCCCAGAGGTACCTGTTCAGGTGGCATAAAGCACAAGCGTTCGCTCCGCTCAGCCCTACCTCAGTGATGCCAGGCGGGCAGGACTCGTTCCTCCAGCGGGCGTGGCACTCCATCTCCCACGAGCAGCGCCCTGAGCACCAGCCGCAGCCCATGAAGCTGGGAGCCATCAGGCACATGGCACACGTCAGGAAGTGCCCACAGCCAGGCCCGCGCTGAGGCACCTGCACCATCTGCAGCAGGGAGGGGGGGGCAGAGAGGAGAGGGGGGGCAGAGAGGAGAGGGGGAGGAGAGAGAGAGAGAGGGAGAGAGAGAGGGAGAGAGAGAGAGAGAGAGAGGGAGAGAGGGAGGGAGAAAGGGTTAAGTGATGTGAGGAGTAAAAGAGAGGCAGAGTTTGAGAAGAACATACAGGAGTAGAATGCTCTGAAATATTCTGGAATGATGTGAATATTCGAACTCTGGTTACTGATCCAGAAGATGTGAGCAGACACAAAGTGGGCGTGCCAAATTTTTATGACACTGTGAAATTCAGTACGTAATCAACCCTTTCCACATACACTACATGGACTTATAACTTATAATGTTTAGGACACTGAATCTGACAGTAGAGTACACTTCTGAAAACAGGTTTACAGGTTTAGGTATGTTAAAACGGGAACTTAGCCCAGGGTTAGGGTTAGGGAACTTAGCCCAGGGTCAGGGTCAGGGTTAGGGAACTTAGCCCAGGGTCAGGGTTAGGGAACTTAGCCCAGGGTCAGGGTTAGGGAACTTAGCCCAGGGTCAGGGTCAGGGTTAGGAAACTTAGCCTTTCAGGGCCGGGATGCTCACCTTGTCTCCCACAACAAAGAGCAGTGATTGGTCAGAGTACACCGCCGCCGTAGAGGACACCGGTTGGTTCTCCACCAGCGAGTAGTTGGCAAAGATGACAGGACTGGACCTCCTCAGAACCAGCTGCAACACAAACACAGGTCACAGGTCACAGGTAAGAGGTCACAGGTCACAGGTCACAGGTCACAACCTCTTAATGCCAACACCAATAAGACCCTGTAAGTAAGTAAGTACCTGTAGGGGGTGATTCCTGGCTGGGTTAGTGTTTGGGTGTACCTGTAGTTGGCTGGGTTAGTGTTGGGGTACACCTGTAGTTGTCTAGGTTAGTGTTGGGGTACACCTGTAGTTGGCTGGGTTATTGTTGGGGTACACCTGTAGGGGGTTGGGTTAGCGTTGGGGTGTACCTGTAGTTGGCTATGTTAGCGTTGGGGTGTACCTGTAGTTGGCTATGTTAGTGTTGGGGTGTACCTGTAGGGGGCTGTGTTAGTGTTGGGGTGTACCTGTAGGGGGTTGGGTTAGCGTTGGGGTGTACCTGTAGTTGGCTATGTTAGCGTTGGGGTGTACCTGTAGTTGGCTATGTTAGTGTTGGGGTGTACCTGTAGTTGGCTATGTTAGCGTTGGGGTGTACCTGTAGTTGGCTATGTTAGTGTTGGGGTGTACCTGTAGGGGGTTGGGTTAGCGTTGGGGTGTACCTGTAGTTGGCTATGTTAGTGTTCGGTACACCTGTAGGGGGTTGAGTTAGTGTTGGGGTGTACCTGTAGGGGGCTATGTTAGTGTTCGGTACACCTGTAGGGGGTTGAGTTAGTGTTGGGGTGTACCTGTAGTTGGCTGGGTTAGTGTTGGGGTACACCTGTAGTTGGCTGTGTTAGTGTTGGGGTGTACCTGTAGGGGGCTGTGTTAGTGTTGGGGTGTACCTGTAGGGGGTTGGGTTAGCGTTGGGGTGTACCTGTAGTTGGCTGTGTTAGTGTTGGGGTGTACCTGTAGTTGGCTGTGTTAGTGTTGGGGTGTACCTGTAGTTGGCTGGGTTAGTGTTGGGGTACACCTGTAGTTGGCTGTGTTAGTGTACTGTACCTGTAGGAGACGTCCGTCTGACGTGCCGATGTGGGCCACGGTCTTGTTCTCGATCGTGGTGACGAGCAGGGAGGTGAGCAGGGTGTTGGTCATCTCTCGGTTGAACAGGTCCACCCTGTAGTAGGGCTTGGCCACCATAGTGGGCTGATCCTTACAGGTGGCGTTGTTCTCTGTGCTCTACAGACACAAACAAACAACAAACAAACAACACTGCTGAGGCACTGGGTCCCTAAAGCACACTAATACCCCTACTGACCTCTGACCTCCATGAAGCACACTAATACCCCTACTGACCTCCATGAAGCACACTAATACCCCTACTGAGGCACTGACCTGCTGGATAACATGCTCATAACCTTATACGCCTTAACCTTAAGGTTACCTGGATAATCTTACACAGCGAGCATATAAAACATACTTTAATTAGGCTACTTTTGTCCTGCCTAATGTTACCCTAACAGCCGGCCACGGATGTAAACTGGGCTTTGGGACTGTCATCACAGGCAGTTTTCAACATCCACCAACCTGCATAGATGACACACTATTTGTTAGTGCCTGTTGTCATATGTGCTGTGACGCCTAATTTGCTTTTTGTAGAAATGGTGCCGGAAGGGAGCACCCGTGCTCTGACGTTTTTAAAGATGTCGGTGGTCAATTTGGATGCTAACTGGCTGAAGCTAACTGGCTGAAGCTAACCCTCTTAATACTGACCCCCTGGTACAGACTGAGAACACTGCAGCCTTAAAGCTAACCTGTAGAGACACTTCACACTTAATTACCCCCAAACAGCCCCTGAAGATCAGTTACATGCTGTGACTGCAGTTGCCACGGGTGATGGGAAGGCTGTTTCTAGGGGTGTTTCGGAGCAGCTTAAGGTACGAACAGTGTATGCTCTCTGAGTCAAACAGTGTATGCTCTCGGAGTCAAACAGTGTATGCTCTCGGAGTCAAACAGTGTATGCTCTCGGAGAACAGTTATGCTCTCGGAGTCAAACAGTGTGTGCTCTCGAAGAACAGTGTATGCTCTCGGAGTCAAACAGTGTGTGCTCTCAGAGAACAGTTATGCTCTCGGAGTCAAACGAGCTCTACTGCATTCCCCTCAATTCCGCCTGAACACACGTTCACAGATTCTACAGAGGCAAGCAAATTAAGCAACAGGCAAGTTAGGACGCTATGACTTGAGATCTTCCTATCCAAATGCAATGGGAAACTACTACATAACCACCACCAAGCACATGACCCAGAAACATTTGGCATGTAATCTCATTGAACACCAACGTGAAATCATGCACTGCGCAAATATTCAATACGCAGTTGACCTCTCTCCCCAATGCCTTAAAGGGCTGGCATGCTGGCTAGCAGCCATGGGTATAACCCTATAACCCTCACCCTAACCCTAGCAGCCATGGGTGTTACCCCATGGTCACACGAGCGACACAGGGGGGAGACTTGCCGCTTATGGGTGTTCCTAGCTCGTGGTTACTAGGTTACAGAACCAAACAAGCTTGCTAAGGTGCTAATAGTAGATATAATGCTGGCCTTGCTAAGGTGCTAATGGTAGATATAATGCTGGCCTTGCTAAGGTGCTAATGGTAGATATAATGCTGGCAGACGCCTAGCAAATCACCTCAGGCGTATTTGTTTGTTACAATACAGAGTTTTTAGATTGTACAGTTCATATTTCTCTGTAACTTTTAATGATGGTTTGGGTAGTGGATATGTTTACAGGGTTAGGAGTTATTTATGTTTACAGGGTTAGGGTGAGGAATTATTTATGTTTACAGGAGTGAGGGGTTATTTATGTTTATAGGCTGAGGAGTTATATATGTTTACAGGAGTGAGTCAGGGTGTATTTAAAATGTTTAAGGGACTCATGGGAGGCGTCTACAAACACAACAATAGGAGGAAGAGCGTCAGGAGGATCAGGAGGAACACCTCCTCCACTTCCTCACGAGAGAGAGGAGGCACAGACAGATACCTGACAGACAGGAATCCTGAATACCTTCTCTCCCTGTGGAACAGTAACATTGTTATTACAGAGAGTTTGAAGAGCCGAAGCAGAAGCTATTTCTAACACATTCACATGTCAGACACTGCATGCCGTGGCGGGGAATGGACATCTGCTGCTCTCCTCTCATACCAAGCAGAAACAACAGTCCTGATGTAACACACACAACAGCATTCCTGACTCTTAAACAGTCAAAAACACTCAGGCTCACTAAAGACCTGGAGAATAGTTGTTTCCTAGTTAAGGATATTCCCCGTCTTCTGAGATTACTGTCTGAGATTTCTTTGCATGCTAAAATTAAATTGAACTTACTACATATGATTAATACTACATATAAATATGATATACTACATGATTCATTCGATCTACGAAGCAGTAAACACAAATAAACACTCTTCCATAGTGATGTTGAAGTGCTCCGCTGGAGCGACCGCTCATTAGCCTGATAAACTCTGACTGCATCCTGTCCTGCTGCATATTTCCCTCTCAGACTGGCTGCCAAGGTTCTCCCTCAAGACTCACTGACGTACTCAACAACCAAAGCAAACATTCAACTCCAGATGGCTTTTAAGTCAGCACATAGAGTCCACTAGAACACACAGGAGTCCACTAGTCCACTCAGTCCACTAGAACACACAGGAGTCCACTAGAACACCCAGGAGTCCACTAGAACACACAGGAGTCCACTAGAACACTCAGGAGTCCACTAGAACACACAGGAGTCCACTAGAACACTCAGGAGTCCAATAGAACACACAGGAGTCCACTAGAACACTCAGGAGTCCACTAGTCCACTAGAACACACAGGAGTCCACTAGTCCACTAGAACACACAGGAGTCCACTAGAACACTCAGGAGTCCACTAGAACACCCAGGAGTCCACTAGAACACTCAGGAGTCCACTAGAACACACAGGAGTCCACTAGAACACACAGGAGTCCACTAGTCCACTAGAACACACAGGAGTCCACTAGAACACACAGGAGTCCACTAGTCTACTAGAACACTCAGGAGTCCACTAGTCCACTAGAACACACAGGAGTCCACTAGAACACTCAGGAGTCCAATAGAACACACAGGAGTCCACTAGAACACTCAGGAGTCCACTAGAACACACAGGAGTCCACTAGAACACACAGGAGTCCACTAGAACATTCAGGAGTCCACTAGAACACACAGGAGTCCACTAGTACACTCAGGAGTCCACTAGAACACTCAGGAGTCCACTAGTCCACTAGAACACACAGGAGTCCACTAGAACACTCAGGAGTCCACTAGAACACACAGGAGTCCACTAGTCCACTAGAACACACAGGAGTCCACTAGAACACTAGAACACACAGGAGTCCACTAGTCCACTAGAACACACAGGAGTCCACTAGAACACACAGGAGTCCACTAGCACACTCAGGAGTCCACTAGTCCACTAGAACACTCAGGAGTCCACTAGAACACACAGGAGTCCACTAGAACACACAGGAGTCCACTAGCACACTCAGGAGTCCACTAGTCCACTAGAACACACAGGAGTCCACTAGAACACTCAGGAGTCCACTAGAACACACAGGAGTCCACTAGTCCACTAGAACACACAGGAGTCCACTAGAACACACAGGAGTCCACTAGTCCACTAGAACACACAGGAGTCCACTAGAACACACAGGAGTCCACTAGAACACTCAGGAGTCCACTAGAACACACAGGAGTCCACTAGTCCACTAGAACACACAGGAGTCCACTAGAACACTCAGGAGTCCACTAGAACACCCAGGAGTCCACTAGAACACTCAGGAGTCCACTAGAACACACAGGAGTCCACTAGAACACACAGGAGTCCACTAGTCCACTAGAACACACAGGAGTCCACTAGAACACACAGGAGTCCACTAGTCTACTAGAACACTCAGGAGTCCACTAGTCCACTAGAACACACAGGAGTCCACTAGAACACTCAGGAGTCCAATAGAACACACAGGAGTCCACTAGAACACTCAGGAGTCCACTAGAACACACAGGAGTCCACTAGAACACACAGGAGTCCACTAGAACATTCAGGAGTCCACTAGAACACACAGGAGTCCACTAGTACACTCAGGAGTCCACTAGAACACTCAGGAGTCCACTAGTCCACTAGAACACACAGGAGTCCACTAGAACACTCAGGAGTCCACTAGAACACACAGGAGTCCACTAGTCCACTAGAACACACAGGAGTCCACTAGAACACTAGAACACACAGGAGTCCCACTAGTCCACTAGAACACACAGGAGTCCACTAGAACACACAGGAGTCCACTAGCACACTCAGGAGTCCACTAGTCCACTAGAACACTCAGGAGTCCACTAGAACACACAGGAGTCCACTAGAACACACAGGAGTCCACTAGCACACTCAGGAGTCCACTAGTCCACTAGAACACACAGGAGTCCACTAGAACACTCAGGAGTCCACTAGAACACACAGGAGTCCACTAGTCCACTAGAACACACAGGAGTCCACTAGAACACACAGGAGTCCACTAGTCCACTAGAACACACAGGAGTCCACTAGAACACACAGGAGTCCACTAGAACACTCAGGAGTCCACTAGAACACACAGGAGTCCACTAGTCCACTAGAACACACAGGAGTCCACTAGAACACTAGAACACTCAGGAGTCCACTAGAACACTCAGGAGTCCACTAGAACACACAGGAGTCCACTAGAACACACAGGAGTCCACTAGTCCACTAGAACACACAGGAGTCCACTAGTCCACTCAGTCCACTAGTCCACTAGAACACTCAGGAGTCCACTAGAACACTCAGGAGTCCACTAGAACACACAGGAGTCCACTAGTCCACTAGAACACTCAGGAGTCCACTAGAACACACAGGAGTCCACTAGCACACTCAGGAGTCCACTAGTCCACTAGAACACACAGGAGTCCACTAGAACACTCAGGAGTCCACTAGAACACACAGTAGTCCACTAGAACACACAGGAGTCCACTAGTCCACTAGAACACACAGGAGTCCACTAGAACACACAGGAGTCCACTAGTCCACTAGAACACACAGGAGTCCACTAGTCCACTAGAACACACAGGAGTCCACTAGTCCACTAGAACACACAGGAGTCCACTAGAACACACAGGAGTCCACTAGAACACTCAGGAGTCCACTAGTCCACTAGAACACACAGGAGTCCACTAGTCCACTAGAACACACAGGAGTCCACTAGAACACACAGGAGTCCACTAGTCCACTAGAACACTCAGGAGTCCACTAGTCCACTAGAACACACAGGAGTCCACTAGAACACTCAGGAGTCCACTAGAACACACAGGAGTCCACTAGAACACACAGGAGTCCACTAGAACACTCAGGAGTCCACAAGTCCACTAGAACACACAGGAGTCCACTAGTCCACTAGAACACACAGGAGTCCACTAGTCCACTAGAACACTCAGGAGTCCACTAGAACACACAGGAGTCCACTAGCACACTCAGGAGTCCACTAGAACACACAGGAGTCCACTAGAACACTCAGGAGTCCACTAGTCCACTAGAACACACAGGAGTCCACTAGTCCACTAGAACACACAGGAGTCCACTAGAACACACAGGAGTCCACTAGAACACTCAGGAGTCCACTAGAACACACAGGAGTCCACTAGAACACACAGGAGTCCACTAGAACACTCAGGAGTCCACTAGAACACTCAGGAGTCCACTAGAACACTAGAGCACTCAGGAGTCCAATAGCAAACTCAGGAGTCCACTAGCACACCTTTCTCCACTGACTCCCCAATGACACTCAAGGAATGGTAGCTGAAGAGGAGAAGGGAGGAGCAGCAGAGAGAACTAGAGAGGAGCTCGTGGAGAGGTACCACTACCTGGAGAGGAGCAGAGAGGAACAACAGGAGGGTTGACCTCTGACCTCTCTCAGTCGCTCAGACACACTGGCAGAGGCCAGGAACAAAAAGACCTCTCTCAGGTGTGTGTGTGTGTGTGTCTCACCTCGTGAGGACAGCTCTCGCAGGGCTGGTAGTGGCAAAGGCCCCTGGAGAGCTGTGTGTGTGTGTGTGTGTGTGTGTGTGTGTGTGTGTGTGTGTGTGTGTGTGTGTGTGTGTGTGTGTTGTGACGCCCACCTGTGCCCCCTTCAGGCTTCGCCCTGCCAGTGCACGGGAAGGACGAACCTGAGCCTAAATGCTTTATTGTCTGCACCTGTATTTAGGGTGGGGCTATAAAAGGGTTTCTTTCTCTCTCTCTCACTAGGCACTTCTTTTCGGTACTTGTAGGCACTATGTTGATATTCTCTCTCACACGGGCGCTTTGACTTCTTTCTAAATCTGTCCCCCTTTCTATTTCTTTAGCTCTCACTTTCTTATTCATTTACCTAACAAATTGATACATTCATTCACCCATTCATGCACGACATTGAACATTACCTTTTTCATACCCCTATTTTGTTGATTGTTAATATTGGTAATAATAAATTCTTATTATTGAATTTAAACTACCTTGTGTCTTGTCCCTCATTATGTGACGGTAACCTTTAACGAGTCTGCCGTTACAGTGTGTATGTGTGTGTGTCTCACCTCGTGAGGACAGCTCTCGCAGGGCTGGTAGTGGCAGAGGCCCCTGGAGAGCTGTGGTGTGTGTGTGTGTGTGTGTGTGTGTGTGTGTGTTTGTCTCACCTCGTGAGGACAGCTCTCGCAGGGCTGGTAGTGGCAGAGGCCCCTGGAGAGCTGTGGTGTGTGTGTGTGTGTGTGTGTGTGTGTGTGTGTTTGTCTCACCTCGTGAGGACAGCTCTCGCAGGGCTGGTAGTGGCAGAGGCCCCTGGAGAGCTGCTCCGGTCCTGACTTGCAGCAGAGCTCCACACCGTCCTCGATGGCCTTGTTGACGGAGTCCATGGGGAAGGCGCAGAGGGCCGAGTCCTGGTCGGGCACGCCGCTGTCGTCCGTCACCGCGAACACGCCGTACAGGATGTCGTCTTTCTCCTCCGTGCCCAGCTCCTCCGCCAGCTCCCGGCCCGCCTTGCCGAAGTGTGCCGCCTGCACCACGTTATACACCACGTCCTTGAACACCTCCCCGCTCCTCCCCCTCCTCCTCCTCCTCCTCTTGGGCTCGAAGCGGCACTCCAGCACCACCTCGCGGTAGCGCCGCGTCTCCCACTCGTGGCGCGGCAGGCGTCCGAGGCGCGTCTGGAACGGCGAGGTCTCCATCTCGGGGCTCTCGCGCTGCACCGACACGAAGTACACAAACTCCTGCGTGTGGAAGCTGTACATGTAGCTGACGGAGTAGCTCTGACGCAGCTCCGGCAGCACCGTCAGGCCGCGCACGTCCGCGTGGAAGCCGTCCTCCGTGGACAGCGGCCGGCGCACCGAGAGGGACTTCCTGCCGTAGCGCTGCGTCACGCTGTCGTTCACCGTCGCCGCCACGAAGAAGTAGACGGTCTGGCCCTCCTCCACCATGGCCACGCGCGTGCCCAGCGGGCTGGCGATGCAGTCGGGGCAGAAGGCCGGGGAGTTGGCCTCCCGGCGGAACAGGCAGCGCGAGGGCTGGGGGGGGCGGCCGCCGCCGTGCAGCTGGTGGAAGTAGCAGACGCCGTACTGGGAGCTGCCGCAGGAGTACAGGTACATCAGGAAGGAGTCCAGCAGCAGCACCTGGTTGTCCGTGTTCTCGGGGAGGGCGGGGTCAGCCAGCGCACACAGGTCACACACCTGGCACTCGGCCCCGCCCACCGGCCCCGTGCGCAGCGCCCAGAGTGGCGCCAGGCTGCGGTTCACCGCCACGATCAGGTTCTGGGACGCCACGTACACCTCCTCGAACTGCAGGTTGGGCACGATGTTCTGGATGGGGCCCTGGGCGCGGTAGAAGGGCATGGGGTAGGGCACGGAGAAGTCGATGGGGCTGGGGGCCGCAGACGGGCACGAGTCCAGTGCCGACACCCCGAGAGTCTGCAGACAGACCACACCGACCAGCCACAGCAGCACCCCCCCAGGCATGGCCACCCAGGGAAGGGGCACGG
>NC_045156.1:16542144-16544644 GCF_900700415.2 Clupea harengus
GAGTCTTTTGGGATGTTGCTTTTTAATGATTTCAGTGATTAATGGATAATATAATGCTGTCTGTGATGTTTCAGCTATAGGTTGGTGTTGTTGGCGTGTTGGTGGCCATCACTGGACCGCCGTCTATGACATCACGAGCTGCCCTGGGCACAACTCCTCCCCCTCAGCTCCAACTGCCATGCAGCCTCAGTTCAAACGATGAGCACACACACACACACACACACACACACACACACACTCACTCACTCACTCAGATAACACACTCTCACTCACACACTCACTCACTCACTCACTCACTCAGCTTTCATATGGCGTGGACATGACCTCACAATCCAGGCATCATCGGAGAAGTGACAGGCTGACAGGTCATGTGATCATGATCACGTGACGGGGCGACCCACAGCATTAAACCATCTTAAAGAGGACGACTAGCAGACAGACGAACTATACAATACGACCTCTGACCTCTGATTATCAGTTAAGTCATGAATCCCACTGGAGAAGACGTCAGGCTTAATGGGCCCAGTTGGACCGGCTGAGAGGGGGCTATAACACACACACACGCACACGCACACACACACACAGACACACAAACACACACACGAGTCCTCTCTGTGTGGCAAAGTCTGGTTTTCCACTCTCACACCCTTGACTGCGGGGTGCTGTGGTGTGGTGTGTGGTGTGTGAGATGAGTGTGTGTGTGAGATTAAGGCAAGGAGAAAGTGCTGCATGGAGTCTGGCCTTGACCTCTGATCTCACAGCTGAAGAGCAGCACAGCACCCACAGATGAGGGGCGGAGCTAGCAGGTGTGCTCGCAGTGAGGGGCGGAGCCAGAGAGTACAGGTGTGCCTCCCGTGAGGGGCGGAGCCAGAGAGTACAGGTGTGCTCGCAGTGAGGGGCGGAGCCAGAGAGTACAGGTGTGCCTCCCGTGAGGGGCGGAACCAGCAGGTACAGGTGTGCCTCCCGTGAGCATGCTCAGTACGTGAGGGGGGAGAGGATGAAGAGGCGGTCTTCCTCCTTCCTGATCCACTTCAGCAGCTTGTTGACGGCGGCAACAGCGACAGCCTTAGTGCCCAACGGGCTGAAACAGAGGTAGAGCTCAAAACCACTGGTCACCTGCACCAGGAGAGGAGGAGAGGAGAGGAGGAGAGGGGAGGAGGTGAGAGGAGAAGGGATGAGAGGAGGAGAGAAGAGGAGAGGGGAGAAGAGGAGAAGGGATGAGAGGAGGAGAGGGGAGGAGGTGAGAGGAGAAGGGATGAGAGGAGGAGAGAAGAGGAGAGGGGAGAAGAGGAGAGGGAAGGAGGTGAGAGGAGAAGGGAGGAGAGGTGAAAGGAGAGGGGAGAGTAGAGGGAAAGAGAGGAGAGGAGGTGAGAGGAGGAAGAAAAGGCTGCGTTAGTTTTAAGGCTTTTTTATTGTCATGGTACCATCTCAAAGTCCAGGTTCACTTCGACCTGGTCTACACATTTGATGTGTGTATGGGGTTAGGGTGTTAGCGTATGTGTTAGCGTTAGTTGCTAAATACCTGAACTATAACTATAGTTGGTTGATTAGCCTGGAGAAGGATGTCCATCTGTTCAGTACCTGTTCCAACCTGAAAGCTCTGTGTGTGTGTGTGTGTGTGTGTGTGTGTGTGTGTCCATCTGTTCAGCACCTGTTCCCCCCGACTGCAGAAGCCGAAGGAATGAGCTGAACTAAGCTGATAACAATAACTATCTCAACGGGTGGGTGGAGGGTCTGTAGATTGTGTGTGTGCGTGCGTGCGTGCGTGCGTGTGTGTGTGTGTGTGTGTGCGTGCTTGTGTGTGCGTGCTTGTGTGTGTGTGTGCGCGTGTGTGTGTGTGCGTGCTTGTGTGTGTGTTCGTGTGTGTGTGTGTGTTAGTGGCTGTAGAATGTTAACAAGCTTCTATATTTGGCAGTGGATTAATTTAGATAATAATGGGAATGTTTCATTTCTAATCCACAAAGTGAACACAGTTTAACCCTTTAAATCCAAGACGAGGCACTAACCCTTTAACCCTTACAGTGCCGGTCTGTACACGGGGACACACATCCGCATCCAGCAGTGTCACGGAAACTACCTGTCGTAGCCAAATGAAGTACACCTGTGTGTGTTTCTGTGTGTGTCGTAGCCAAATGAAGTACACCTGTGTGTGTTTCTGTGTGTGTCGTAGCCAAATGAAGTACACCTGTGTGTGAAAATCAGTTGCAGTAATCAGGAGGTGTAGAACGAGCCATAACATCACTAATGAGAGCCCCAATGGCCGTCCTCCATAACATCACTAATGAGAGCCCCAATGGCCGTCCGCCATAACATCACTAATGAGAGCCCCAATGGCCGTCCGCCATAACATCACTAATGAGAGCCGTAATGGCCGTCCTCCATAACATCACTAATGAGAGCCGTAATGGGCGTCCTCCATAACATCACTAATGAGAGCCCCAATGGCCGTCCTCCATAACATCACTAATGAGAGCCCCAATGGCCGTCCTCCATAACATCA
>NC_045156.1:16549644-16554644 GCF_900700415.2 Clupea harengus
GTTACCCCTGCCCTCCGACCCACCCCTCAGATTAGAACATGGGTCAGAGTTCTGCTGGTTCCTAATTTAGAATATGGGTCAGAATCAGGGGATCCCATTTCGTTGTAGGGGGGGACAATACACTGTCAAATTTCAGAGAGTAATTCTTGGGGGGGGGACGCAGGAAAATTGCAGATGACCCCGCCCCCTCCCCCCGCGACGGAGTTTTGCCATCTTTTTCACATGCAGGGACGTAATAACTCGTTTTTAAAATACACAGAAGAACAGAAATGTCCGGCAAGGCAAAATCCCCGGCCGATTTTGGAATCCCTGCCTGACGCATTCTTTTAGGTCTCGAAAAGAGGACGTGTCCGGATAGACACGCCCCCCCCGGCATCCCCTGGGTTCTGCTGGTTCCTTATATAGAACATGGGTCAGAGTGGGTTCTGCTGGTTCTCACCTGGCTCTGTTCCCTCCACCAGGCCGGGTGTGGGGCTCTCAGCCCTGTCAATGCGCAGGCGTTCCACGGTCAGGTGTTCCGCGGTCAGGCAGCCATTGGACGGCATCGACTCCCATGGCTGGTTGTGGACATCGGCGGCCATGACTGCTGCGTCACCGGTGCAGTCACCTGTGCGGTGATCTCAGCTCCCCTCTGTAAGATCACAGCATTCCCGAGGACTCACCGCAGGACTGAGACCTGCAGAGATCATCACACACACACACAAAACACAACAACATCAAATCACATGGCAAGGTTAGGAGGAAAAGATCATTCCCAAAACCTAATTCGACGAACAAAAACTAAATTATGAACTATGACGTCAGTCACGTGAGTAAGTGTCTCTAGCCGGGGGATTTGACGTGTTCTATTTCGACTGTCTCTAAATCTAATGGCCGATTGGTATCTGCTGGACAGACAAAAGCATCGATAGCTGTTGCAAAATTACCTGGCGTTAAAGACAGCTGTCAACTTCGAACAAGCTTTCTGCATTCGTTTAACTCTGATCGGATTATTGAAAGCACAACTACGTTAGCTCCTGAAGTCGAAATAAGTTGGATTAGTTTGTGGTTAACGTTACTACAAACGTGTAAGGCCATTGCAGGGCTTTCGCGGCATTAATATGTATTAGAAACTGATCGAACTCGCAGCCGGAAGATGAGCCGATGAGGAAATCTCAGCATAGCCTCAATCAGTGGCTAACGACTAGCATGCAATCTTGCAAACAGAAACAGGCTGTGCTGGTATAGCCTGTTCGAGAGATGTGCCTGTTTGAACCGTCACTCAGTACCATGTACTAACAGACATAGCAGGTATTGACTACTATACCTTTCACTGGCGTCGGTGATCATGCATTTTCGCAATTTTTGGACTTGTCCGGAGTGTACAATGAACTCTGGATCTGTCAGGAGACCTCAATGCAGAGTGTTCGCTTTGAATTATGGGGGATGTAGTGTTTATTCTGAGACTGTCATGTGTTTCCACTTGGTGCTTTCCCTACCCGGTTTCTATGGTGGCCTGACTGCCGAGTCTAACCATTTACAGAAGTACGGAAGCACAGAATGTTTTTCTACTGTTGTTAATCAGTACTTTACAGAAGTATTGCTTGTGAAATGTAATGCGCAGCCCCTACACACTACACATACTCATCGCAACGCCGCCGGCCAAAGCGCTTGCACTGCGGAACGCTGAAGCGAACGTGAAAGGTGATCAAGCCGAAGACGGGTATCATCATCGTAAAACCCTAAGCACAGAATGTTTTTCTACTGTTGTTAATTAGTACTTTGCAAAAGTATTTCTTATGAATTGTAATGTGCAGCCCCTACACACTACACATACTCATCGCAACGCCGTATGTAGGCCTACCCCTGCCCACTCTCCAGCGCAATTCCGTCTCGACTTAATACCTCCATACTTCCACATCAGAATCAGAAACGTTTTTATTGCCAAGTAGGTTTACACCTACCAGGAATTTTGTATGGTACATTGATGCAAACAATAAACTTACACAATAAACATATCACGGACTGTGCTCCTCCGTCTCTTCTACCATTGCCCACCGTCCTCACCCGCGCGTCCCACAGGTCTGCTCTGTGCGTTTGACTGTCATTTTCGGTTTGGTTTCGTATTTCCGTTTTCAGTAGTGCGAAAATGTCATTTTCATATCGGGTTTGGTCAAAGTATTCCAGGTAGAGGGCTTGCACAGTCAACCCACCATTTCATTTCAAATTACGAGAAAATAACAATACTGTAATCTGTAGAGGACTGCAGACTGTGTCATGTTCTATTTTGTTTCCATGTATCTTGGGGATAAAAACTACAGTGGCACGTTACGTGTAGTAGGCCGTTTTAATACCGTGTGATGTAGCGTGCTTCAGGCTCAGGTCAGTGCGCGGTGCCGGGGGGGGGGATTAGTTTTATTCAGACAAAATTGTTTATATTTCCCCCTTTCTCCACTAGGTGGCGATGCTTGCATCCCATCAGAGGGATTAGAGTTGCGTTGAACAGGTTTATGCCCAGGACCGTGGCCGGTGTCAGCGCGTGCACAAACTAATTCTACTGCGTATCTCCTGCGTATCTCTTGAACGGCTGTGAACGAGCGTCACATTTGCAAGGATGGTTGCTTACTGGAGACAAGCGGGGTTGAGGTAACATGATTTAGAATTGAAGTAACTATCTTGTTATCTAGTAATGTGGCGTAGTTGTCTTGCTACCGAGATGCTGTCTGATTAAACGGAGGCTCTTTTATGTGTAATGTTGGGGCTTAAGCAGATACCCGCAAGACAAGCCACAATCATCCATCAGTTCCACTGAGCAAATGTCCGAATGTATTTTAGCAAACTTGGGTGCCGGTGCAAGCAGGACTATCGATCAGTTGAAGCAGCAATATGTAGTTCTGTTCCAAAACTAGCAAACTAACTACCTAAAAGGCATGCAAAGACCACCAACAGCCCAGTTGACACTGATAGAAGCTTGCCTAGACACTAACTGGTGTCTTTTCGGCAATATAGCTGGCAATGTCTTTCTGTGAAAGCTTTTCTTCCATTTTTACAGGGTATTCCAGTCTGTTATACAGAACTGCATAGGGCATATCCTGGATGGCTAGTGTCCTTCACATGACCATATGCTATCAAAATGAATTTGAGAATGGTACCAAAACTAGTTGCCTGTAAAACCATACCCCAAAAAATGTCAAATTGTTGCATAGTGTTACTTTAAGGGAGTTTTGTGGGTAAACTGAAAATGTCCTTTACGGTTCATCGTGTATCCCTTATCCATCAGCTACATCCGCTTCTCGGCCATCAGCGCGCAGGCGGTGCGCGAGGCGCTTAAGCCGAAGGTCAAAGAGCTTGCGATGAAGAACGCTGAAGCGAACGTGAAGGTGATCAAGCCGAAGACCATCCACAGGTATCATCATCGTAAAACCCTAAGCACAGAATGTCTTTCTACTGTTGTTAATCATGACCGATCTAAAAGATGTCGTTGTCCTTACAGGAGCTGAAGGCCACGTATGAGACTCGGGCTGCTAGAAGAACATGATGTTGAGTCCTTAATCACGGTGTAATCTTATTAAAGCTCTGATGGTTGTAAACACCGTGACCAGTCTCTCCTTGTCTTAGTCGACCTGAGTAACCTACAGTGTTCAGTTGAATTCCTCACTCACCCCCCATTCATTCAAAAACAGGTGTGGTGTATGCAGGGATGGATTAACGAACGGGCCTACGAGCTGAAGGGGCCCCTAAGCCAGATCCTCTGCGTGAAGTCGCTGTTATGTATCTCTTATTTGTGGTTGAAAGAGGTTTATTTTGTTCATTTGCTAATGGCTTTAATTGAGTGTACCTGTGCTGTGTTCAAAAATGTGCATGTGCGCCAGGGGCGTAACTATAGACAATGCAGCCAGCGCGAAAGGTTCGTAGGCAAGCAGACCCTGCTTTCTAAATGTTTTCGAACATATGGATGTCAAAGTGTCGCTAGTTTAAATGCGCCAGTGATCAAGGATACGTTTTTATGGACTATCAAAGATACCTTATGCTGTATATTCCCTCAAAATGGCAAACCTGTCTCTGTCATGGTTTTCATAATTTTTAGGGGGAAATCGTCAGTAGCAATCTATAACACAATTATATGCTTATCGTACATACACTATAGAAACTATTAAAAAGCTGTTTAACATGTCCAGGCCCAGGGGCCAGTGGTTTCTTAATCCGTCCATGGGTGTATGAATATACTTATGTGTTATGTCAAACTGAAGGCAGGTATGATGTGTGAATATACTTATGTCAAACTGAAGGCAGATATGATGTGTGAATATACTTATGTCAAACTGAAGGCAGGTATGATGTGTGAATATACTTTCTGTCGAAGTGGAAGACTAAGGTTAGGGGACATGCGCACCTTCTCTCATCTGATCTGTAGTACTCATGCTGTCCACAAGAGGGCAGAAGAGCAGACGCTCGTTACTGTAGAAAGGGCCACTCTGCTTTGAAAATGTGTTATTCGAGGAGTTCATCTCTAGTGTCAGTGAGAATTCAATTCAATTCAATTCAATTTTATTTATATAGCGCCATAACAATACAATTGTCTCTAGGCGCTTTACAGAGCCCAGAGCCTGAAACCCCCTTAGTGTAAGCACAATGGCAACACGGGCAAGAAAAAACTCCCTGTTAGTCAGGAAGGAACCTTAAGCAGAACCACGGCACATAAGGGGGAACCCATCTGCTTGAGGTCGGCCGGGTGGAGATAGGAAGGGGGGATGGGGGGAGGGTTGTGTGGCAGAAGGGGAAGGGAAACAACAGGTGTTGTACATAGCCTGCATTTGGTAGATGTATATAATATATATACAGACATCCGGTGGTAAATACATGATACAGACAAGACCAGTTTAGTGGGTATACACTGTGCTGATAGGGTTACTGTTACAGGGGTAAGGAGAGTAGGAACAGAGAAACATGTTGATGGTGGCGATGTTATATATTGTATATAAATGCTAGCATAGGGTAGTGTGTTTCTGTCAGTGTTATTT
>NC_045156.1:16569644-16574644 GCF_900700415.2 Clupea harengus
TGTGTGTGTGTGTCTGTGACACTTGGCTTGTCTCAGTTGTTCCCCTCCTGTGGTCTTTGCTCCTTATGGGGTCATTCCACCTATGCATCTCTTAGCATATCAGGAGATTGCCATTTCTTTGAGGTGTCCCCGTCATCTCTTCTTGGGGAGTGGTGGTCATCGGTTCAGGTGTTGCCGTGGTCCTGTGGATTCCAGAGGTGTTGATCTGGGTTGATGGCTGTGGTCTGTTGGCTGTGGTCTAAGCCTGTGTCCCCCTTTCGACGTCCTGGCCAGATGCTGTATGGCGTTTGTTTGAAGTTCAAATGATTCTGCTGTTCCTTCATCTGTTGATTTTCTGGAATGGTCCCCCTTTCGACACCTTGGCGAGAAGCTGCTTCCTTTTTTGTCATCGCTATTCTCCATATTCCTAAAAACTGTCTGTAACGAGATCTCAGAAAAAGATAATACCGGCCAACATATCCATGAGGCAGGAAGCCTGTTAGCATACTCAACACATCAGACAATAGACATTTGGTATTGGGTGTGAAAGACGGCAGACAGCTTAATCTCAGACAAAAGCAGGTTTGCTTAAATCTCACAAGAGACATCACATCATCCTGTTATCTGCAAGGTTTGGGCATTTAAAAACCACAGACCCATACTAACCAAATAAAGAACTGAGAGTGGGGATTTTGAAAGAAGTTGAATGTTTGAAAGAAATGGAATGATTGAAAGAAAGAAAACGTTTTTAAATCTCCTTCAATTCAAACAATTTCACTTAAAGACAAAGTCAGTGGTCAAATGTAGGTTAAACAGTCCTGTAAGTTCATTCATTCATTCACACGACGGCTGGCCAGCCTACAGGCATACACACACATTCATTCGCTTGTTCAGGAGACAGGTGTGTCCATCCCTAAGAGAAAGGAATCAATCTGTTTACAGAGTTACAGTTAGTTAGTTAGTTACAAAATTATCTCATAAAATCCATTTTTATCCAGATTCCAATGGCACTTGAATGCCAAACCATTTAAGGCTTTCTATAATTCATTAATTGCTCCTGGATCATTTGATGAAGTCAGAAATTCAGCAGCTAAACCTGTTTTGAGAAAAAACACATTTTGCAGTTATCATCTTATTAAGGTCAATTGTCTCTGAAGCTCAACTCCTCCCCCTTTTGATCTAACAGCAGTCGTCTGCTGCTGTGAGATCACGTACGGTTTCCGAAAAAAAAAAAAAAAGAAAAAAAAAATCTTATTTTCCATGTACCTTAAACCCATACACTAAGGATGAAGACTTTGTTCCGTAAAAAAAATATGCTTACAATTATTCGTAATTGTAACGCTTCATACAATGATTTTAACATGGGTTAAGAAAATCAATGTGTAGGCACAAAAATGTTTAAAGTCTCCACTCCTGCTATGTGGCTTTGGTGTGGTTCACTTCAGCTTAATGGGCCATCAAGGTCACAGGCGCCTGAAGTGTGAATTAAGTGGTATGCGTGAGAGCTTTCTGTAACTATTGTGTGAACAGACACAGTTTAACATTTAGCAGTCTAACATCTGACTTTATCAAAAGCATTGTGAAATCTGGACTTAAAGGAATCTTATGTCTTGAATCATGACTGGTCAAATCCAAGAACTGAATCTCCACAATCTAATGTAAATAATTTACAAATTGACTTAGAACAATTTCTAAATTCAAATATTAAAATGCTGTAGATCCCTTTCCAAACACTCGTTTATGATCACAACCTTTTTTATCCTCTTGGGAAATCTATCTGAGCGGTAAGTAAAACAATAGAGTATGTCACAAGCACAGCTCAGACTGCCTCGGACCAATACCCGAAAAACTAGATGTGTCAACTTCTAAGACAAGCACCGTGTGTGTCAACTTCTAAGACAATCACAATAAAAATAAAAGTAAAATAAAATAAGATTTCTGTTCTTAGACAGGACTCTACTTCCTATATTTCCCAAGATTTAGGTAAGTGTACTTACCAAAGCGTTGTGTCAACCGGGGTACAGCGGATCTTTACAGCAGAACTGAAATCTCAGCAAAATTCCAAGAATTAATATCTCGGTGGTGGACCTCCAATTGATGGTAATTAGTTTTATACCATATATTGAAGATTCAGTCTTAGGTTTGATCAGTCAGGATTCAGGTTTATTCTTGAAGAATGGCGGCCGACCACTTGTGAGACAGAGACTTTCAGATCCATCCTCCCTCACAGAACTTCACCTCAGTATATCTGACTTGTTCCTTGGGGAACAGTCTGTTAAATACACTGACATTAAGGGGTGTTACCGTCTATTCAAATGGGCCATGCATGCAGGGTTCTTTGTCTCGACCTGGGGGGGAGGTGAGACCAATGTCGCACCTCACTCCCCTGGTCAAAATCAAGTATATTCACCCTGGAACTGTTTACATGCTAGTTAAGTCCAAATAAAAGTAACAATTAGAACTAGGTATAATATCATTTACTTATTGACTATGGCATATTCTTATGACCTATGCTGGTCCCTTCAAGGGGCAGGTTCTGTGGTTCTATAGGGGCAGGTTCTTCTGTGTGGTTCTATAGGGGCAGGTTCTTCAGTAGGGTTCTATAGGGGCATGTTCTGTGTGGTTCTATAGGGGCAGGTTATGTGTGATTCTATAGGGGCAGGTTCTTCAGTAGGGTTCTATAGGGGCATGTTCTGTGTGGTTCTATAGGGGCAGGTTATGTGTGATTCTATAGGGGCAGGTTCTGCAGTTGGGAGTATGGTTGTAGTGTTGTCAGGTTCTTTGGTAGGGGATGTGTTTCTGTATTGTTATCAGGTTCTGTAGCTTTGCCTACTGCTGGAGAGAGTGGTTCTCCTGTGTGTGCGTGTGTGTGTGTGTGAGGTATGTTATGAGTGAGTGAGTGGTTCTCCTGTGTGTGAGGTGTGTTATGTGTGTGTGGTTCTCCTGTGTGTGAGGTGTGTTATGAGTGAGTGAGGTGTTCTCCTGTGTGTGAGGTGTGTGTGAGGTGTGTTATGAGTGAGTGTGTGGTTCTCCTGTGTGTGAGGTGTGTGTGAGGTGTGTTATGAGTGAATGGTTCTCCTGTGTGTGAGGTGTGTTATGAGTGAGTGAGTGTGTGTGTGTGAGGTGTGTTATGAGTGGTTCTCCTGTGTGTGAGGTGTGTGTGAGGTGTGTTATGAGTGAGTGTTGTGGTTCTCCTGTGTGTGAGGTGTGTTGTGAGTGAGTGGGTGGTTCTCCTGTGTGTGAGGTGTGTTATGAGCCTGACCTGACTTAACATGACTGATCACTTCAGGATCACTCTGTGTGTTCTGTGTTCTGTGCTGTGTGGCACTATACGGTGCTGTGCTATACTGTGTTTGGGGGGGGGGGGGGGGGGGGGTTGGAGGTAGAGGTTTGCAGTGTTATGGTGGGGGGGGGGCTGTGTAATGTTTGTGGGGGGGGGGGGTTGGAGGTAGAGGTTTGTAGTATTATGGGGGGGCGGGGGGGAGGTAGAGCTGTCTAGTGTTTGGGGGTGGGGGGCGGGAGGTAGAGGTTCGTAATGTTTTATTTACAGTCTAAGCAGCCAGGACATCATCAGTAAATATGAACTGTTTACAAAACAACTGTCCTCAGCTGTGATGGAGGCCTGTGCACAGAGAATGGGAGTTGTGATTGTTAGAAACACCATTGACGGGTCCAGAGTACACCTCTTAGTGATAATCATCACTGACGTGTGTGTGTGTGTGTGTGTGTGTGTGTGTGTGTGTGTGTGTGTGTGTGTGTGTGTGTGTGTGTGTGTGTGTGTAACTATTGGACAATCAGGCACCTGGATATAGTCTGCAGCCTCATACTACAGCATGTTTCTGGGTAATGTAGTCTATTTGTTGCCTCCTACACTTCCTGTTCAGGCAGCACCCCACCACTCACCCAGCCTGACATGATATCAGAGCAGAGAAGACCCGGAGAGAATTGGCTTGACTAGATTATCAGGACTGATGGTGTTTGGTAGATTATTTATGTCAAATCTTTAAACTTCATAAGGCAGTTTAAGTATATTTAAATGCAAGTCTTAATTACAGAAAAATAGTTTGACTGACATACAAATGCAAGTCTTAATTACAGAAAAATAGTTTGACTGACATACACACTACATAAGTTTGTTTTTTATGATGTTGCATCGAACTCAGTTAAGCCCATTAGCGTTCATAATGTATTCTCACATGCAGATAGTTCCCGTGTAATATAGTCTACCACTCTATACCAGGGTGGTTTGAAGTCACAGTGATTGACTAGTCTATGAAAGACAGTTATGTGCTCGGGTGATGAGGGTGTCTATGGGCCTGCGTGGTGTTTTAAGTTAATGTAGAGTCTGTGCGAAGACCTGTTTAAAGAGGGCGCCGTTCCCCAGTAGGAGCACGGCCGGTGACGCGCAGGCTTGTCATGTGACCAGACGCTCTCCTTCCCAGGGTTCAGTGGCGCTCTTTACCCCACCCATCTCCAGCTATCTGTTTAATGTCCAATTCACTGAGAAAAGCGGAGAAAATACGCCAGATAGACCGCAGAAAAGCACCTATCCGCGGCTCTTCAGACACGAGCTCGACCCGCACGTGAGGAATCTGCTGTCATCGGTGGATGAGACCCTCTGATCGGGCAGTTCTTCATGAATCTTCGTGCACATGTAGATCCTCCGCCGAATTCGACAGGAATACAGAGCTAAGGCTGACAGCGACCCTACCTGCCATCTAAATATCGAAGGATTTTTACTCGTCGGCCTTAATCGAGGGAGAGTAACTCACTAAGGGAAGGACACAAGGGATCGTAGTTCGCGTCCAGCGGGCGGGCAGATGAGTGGAATAAGCCAGATGACAGTAGGAGAGAGAAAGACGAAGCGGATCCAGATTCAGGGCCTTTTCTAAACTGGAGCCCCCAAAAGCAGCGGCTCACATCAGAAGACGAGGGAAAGGAGATTTGACCAGAAAAGACAGAAAATAACCTCTGATCGCGTCTGCACCGGATTTGGGAGCCTCACATCAACCCGGGAGCTG
>NC_045156.1:16579644-16584644 GCF_900700415.2 Clupea harengus
TCGAATTTATGAATTATGAATAAATCACGGTATCCATGGTTTTGCAAAATCCATATCATGGCGTGGCACAATACCGGTTTTTACTATCAAACCGGTATATCGCCCACTCCTAGGTCATAGTGGTCCTGTGTGTGTGTGTGTGTGTGAATGTGTGACTGTAGCCTGTAGTTCACAGTGATAATGTGTGTGTGTGTGTGTGTAGCCTGTATCTCATAGTGATTGTGTATGAGTGTGCGTGTGTGTGTGTGTGTGTATGTATGTATGTCTGTGAGTGTGTGAATGTGTTTGTTTCTGTGTGTCTGTGAGTGTGTGTGTGTCTGTGAGTGAGTGTGTGTGTGTGTGTGTGTGTGTGTGTGTGTCTAGTAGTGGTTTGCGTGGATAATCGAATATTCGCTTTACCGCGCACCATAACTATTCGAACACTAGTACCCCTATTCAACACACACACACACTAGGGGTGTACCCCTATTCGGTTATTCTGTGCATGAACACACACACACACACACACACGTTATCCTGTGCATGAACACAGTCATGAGAAAATATGGGATACTTTAGGTCAGGGGTACTCAATAGGCGGACCGCAGTCCGGATCCGGACCCAGACGCAATCAAATGTGGACCGAAGCCAAAATCAAAATTTGAATTTAATCATGATCCAAGCGAGTTTCATTGTTGCGTGATTTTGCGCTATATATTTTTTTCCTATTCTATGTGGTTTCTGTGGTGTCCAATCCAGAGGTCCAATCAGGAGCTGTAATAACAACATCACTATGACAACTCAGCTCTGTAGGTCACGCAGGTTGTGTGTGTCAATGGCAACAACGCGGGCAGATCGATTTGTGAACGGTAGCCTATCTGTTTCTCAGCAAACGAAAATCATGGCGTGCTCTAAACCCGACAAAAAACGAAAAGTTGATTCCAAAAATCGCGAATTTAAGAGAGTGGACTGACAAGTAGCCTATGGATTTGTGCTGCCTGTGGGGAGCACAACACCGATGTGTTTAATCTGCAACGAGACGGTTGCCCTTGTCAAAAGTGGTAACGTGAAACGTCACTATGAAACAAAGCATGCACACTTCGAACAAAATTACCCCCAGAACTCTGAGTTAAGGGCCAGAAAAATAAACCAACTGCAATCATCATACCAAGCAACATGCAGTGTAATAGTTAGATCAGCCACACAACAAGAGCGTGCATACCTCAACATACTGTTGTGAGTCTGCCTTTTCAACTATGAATATGGTGCAAAACAAATACAGGAGCACACTCACTAATGAACACTTACATCAGTGCCTCCGCCTGGCCCTCACACCTTTAATGCCCAAGTTTAACACACAAATAAGGCCAGACCACATCACCTTTTGTGCATAGTTCAAACTTTTTTGTTGGAGTTATGTTTTTGGATTTTGACCGTCACTGTTCCGGACCCTGACCTGAATGTAAATTTGGCGAGTGGACCTTTTGGGTTTCTAATTGAGTACCCCTGCTTTAGGTAATACTCACTTTAGATAATCATGGAAAACTTTACTATAGAACGATCCTGTGTTTACAAACACTCACAATGATGTCACTATAGAACGATCCTGTGTTTACAAACACTCACAATGATTTGGGTATTTATTAGTGGAGTGTGATGTCACTATAGACTGATCCTGTGTTTACAAACATTGCGGCTTGTGAGCGCTAGCTGGCGGCAGGAGGCCGTGTGTGTGTGTGTGTGTGTGTGTGTGTGTGTGTGTGTGTGTGTGTGTAACCAGTACTAGTAGCGCTAGCTGGTGGCAGGAGGGTGTGTGTTTGTGTTTGTGTGTGTGTGTGTGTGTGTGTGTGTGTGTGTGTAACCAGTACTAGTAGCGCTAGCTGGAGGCGGTTTGTGTGTGTGTGTGTGTGTAACTAGTAGTACTAGTAGACAATGAACATTTTCCACCATATTTATTATTGTGTCATTATCATGTCATCTTACATTTCATACATTTCACATGATCTTTCAGATGTATATTGAATAATATCTGTCTACAGTAATGATTATGTGTGCCTACACTTAAAATAAAAATTCCAAAGGAGGAAAACCATATAAATCTATAACAGTTGGCTTGTAACATTAACTAGCATTAGCAGCTATGTAGCAGTTTAGCCACATGTCAGCGGACCCTCAGTGATGGTAATAGTGAAGAGTTGTGCTGTGTGTGTGTGTGTGTGTGTGTGTGTGTGGTTTGCGCCATAAGTGTGTTTGTTTATGTGTAGTTTGTGCCATAGCTATGTGTGTGTGTGTGTATGTGTGTAGTTTGGGCCATAGGTATGTGTGTGTGTGTGTGTGTAGTTTGTGCCATAGGTGTGTGTGTGTGTGTAGTTTGGGCCATAGGTATGTGTGTGTGTCTGTGTGTAGTTTGTGCCATAGGTGTGTGTCTGTGTGTAGTTTGTGCCATAGGTGTGTGTGTGTGTGTGTGTGTGTGTGTGTGTGTGTGTGTGTGTGTAGTTTGTGCTATAGGTGTGTGTAGTTTGTGCCATAGGTGTGTGTGTAGTTTGTGCCATAGGTGTGTGTGTGTGTGTGTAGTTTGTGCCATAGGTGTGTGTGTGTGTGTGTGTGTGTGTAGTTTGTGCCGTGTGTGTGTGTGTAGTTTGTGCCATAGGTGTGTGTGTATGTGTGTGTGTGTAGTTTGTGCCATAGGTGTGTGTGTGTGTGTAGTTTGTGCCATAGGTGTGTGTGTGTGTAGTTTGTGCCATAGGTGTGTTTTGTGTTTTTGTATTTGTGTTTCTGATTTGTTTGGATGGTTAATGTGTGTTTGTTTGTGTGTTTGTTGATGTAATAGAGTAGGTACAGGTTAATAGTGTAGTTAACAAGGTGTTTGCTCTGGGTTAGTGTGTGTGTGTGTGTGTGTGTGTGTGTGTGTGTGTGTGTGTGTGTGTGTGTATGTGTGTGTGTGTGTGTGTGTGTGGTGAAGATTTATGTTTTTTGTTTTTGTGTGTGTTTGCGAAACAAGGGTTTATGCAGTGCATTAGTGTCCATTGTGAATGTTTGTGCTGTATATTTGTCTGTCAGTGTGAGTGTGAGTGTGTGTCTGTGAATGTGTGTGTGTGTGTGTGTGTGTGTGTGTGTGTGTGTGTGTGTGTGTTAGGGATGCACGATAACATCGGCACGACATCGGTATCTGCAGATAAAAGCTTAAAAACTTAATTATCAGCATCTGCAGATATGAACATTTCTGCCGATGTACCTGGCCGATAAAGTGACGTTCAAATTATGCGCACGCGAAGCAAATGTTTTGGTTACTATGAGCGCCAACAACGTAATTCAACACGTCCGCTGTGTGGCAGTACTTCACAGTATCAGAGGATGTTGACATGCTATTTGTCAGGAAACTTTTCAGGAGATGGAAGAGGAGACGACAGCTTGGCCGTAATGTAGGTTGCATGCATAGAGGCAGACCACTCGCGTGCAACGCTTTGCAACATTACCTGTCGCGCGCTAATAGAAGTTAATAAGTTGCTAGTTAGCTACAACACTAGCTAGTTAGCTTGCATGCTACGTGACACCAGCGAAGTTGATGATCTCATTTGACGGGATGTGAAACGTTATGTCACTAGCCCACGCTATCTGTACATGGCTTACTTTTGCATATATGGAATTTATATAGCTAACTTGGCAATAACCTTACATAGATTAGTCTAGAAATCCTAGAAGGGATGTTATTAAACTGTAAATCAGTTAACCAACGTTAGCTTGCCAAGTTAGCCAAGTTGCATTTCCAGAGTGTAGTTGTTCAAGTTGGTACTGTTCAAGTATGAAAATTGTGACGTGAAGATATAAATAAATCTGCCATATTTGAAATAATTTCAATAGTTTGAATAGAGTGAATGTCTATTTCTAAAATGATACAAATCAAGTTTTTAATGTCCCGTATCTACAGCAATACCCTATCATAATAACAGATTAATGACTAGTACAGGAGAGGCTTTTCAATAATTAAAAAGCAGAGGTGTATATATCGGTATCGGCATCGGCAATCGGCCAAAATGAGCTTGTAAATATCGCATATCGGATATCGGCTAAAATTCAATATCGTGCATCCCTAGTGTGTGTGTGTGTGAGTGTGTGTGCAGAGTGAGTGTGTGTGTGAGTGTGTGCAGTGTGAGTGTGTGCAGTGTGTGTGTGTGTGTGTGTGTGTGTGGTTCTGCCCAAGCTGAAGCGGTAGAATCCCATGCCTGTGACCTACGTATGTCCAGTAGAGCAGTGATATAAACACAGCGGGTATTGTTCCTGCAAACACACCCAGACTGGCAGCGCTGTGGGGGGGGGGGGGGGGTCAGAGACGTGGTAGAGACGGATGGCCGCTGTTTGTATTTGTAACTGAAAAATACGTCTGAGGGGATTTGCAAGGTGTCTGAGCCAGCTATATAATGTTAGCATGCTACTACTAGGGCCAATGATTTTCCGTTTAAAAAAAAATGAGTTTTCCGTTTCACATTTGGTGAATTCCGTTTTTTTTTTTTCGTTTTGGCTCATTTTGTTCACCTTGAGGTAGATTGATGGCTTAAAATGAGTAAATAATATGTGCCACAAGTGACCCAAACCTTCTAAGATTGTTGTTTGCCAGCCATCAACAGAACAGAAGACTAAAAAAACATTATTTGCAGGCGATTGGGAAGAATTAGCGAATTAATGTGACAGGCTGTAGCGTCAACCGTTGAACAGGGGGGCGTGGCCGGAGCGGAGTTCAACACAGACGTGACATTTTCTCAATGTTTTTTTTAATTAATGTTTGTTCATCCTTGCAATCGTTGTTGTGCTTATTTGAAATAAATACAAAATACAGGGGACAAAATGGTGTTTCCGTTTGAAAGTTGCAATTCCGTTTCAAAGGGTAAATTCCGCGAATTCCGTCCGTTTTCCGTTATCGCGGAAAATCATTGGCCCTATACTACCCACATTGTAAACAGCATGGATTGGACCAATCACAAGCCTGGGGTCTCTGTGGGCTCTCCATCATTTTGACGGATAGT
>NC_045156.1:16587144-16590602 GCF_900700415.2 Clupea harengus
TTGCAGGGGGTTGTCTTGCTTTGCGAGAGGTTTTATCCACGCTACACATTTAGGTGTACAGTAGATGATCGTGTGATGTGTTTGTATTCGGGTTTTCTGAGATGCTTGTGGGTTTTTCTTCCGCAATGTATTCATTCTTGCATCTGTGGCCGAGGTCATTTATAAAGTTTGGTTGTGATTGGTCAACAGTTCTGTGTGCTTGGTTGTGATTGGTCATCAGTTCTGTGTGCTTGGCTGTGATTGGTCATCAGTTCTGTGTGCTTGGTTGTGATTGGTCATCAGTTCTGTGTGCTTGGCTGTGATTGGTCATCAGTTCTGTGTGCTTGGTTGTGATTGGTCATCAGTTCTGTGTGCTTGGCTGTGATTGGTCATCAGTTCTGTGACCCATTGCGATGCATGTGTGAGGCTTGTGATGGTTTGTCCTACACTGGTTCTGCAGTCGCTGCTGCAGACACCTGGGGTTTGACTGCAGGCTCACACTTTAAGATCCTCTAGTGTGTGTGTGTGTGTGTGTGTGTGTGTGTGTGTGTGTGTGTGTGTGTGTGTGTGTGTGTACTGGGTAATTACCATGTGCCTTCACCTGTGGGATGAGCGTGTCAGCTGAGAGTTTGTGTGTGAGTCATTAGCTCTAATTAGTGCTTAATTACTTTAAAAGCCTCTCATAGGTCCACACCTCCACCCCTAAACTAGACCCTCACGGGACCCCTTCTGTACCTCTGAGTCCCTGCGCCTCCCCATCTAACCCCCCTTCCCAAATCCCACCACACCTCCCTCTGTGCCTGTGTTTCTTTTTTAATTCCATCCCTTAGCATACATCTCCTCCTGATGTTAGCCATGCAGGAGAGCTAGCATACACCTCCTCCTGATGTTAGCCATGCAGGAGAGCTAGCATACACCTCCTCCTGATGTTAGTTTTGTTGGATGTGGTTAATGAGTGTAATCATTTGGATCTGGTCAAGGTGAGGCCATGCTGGCGACTCGGCTCTGAGGGCTGCTCAGCCCCTCCACCCCTTCACCCCTCAGCCCCTCCACCCCTCCACCCCTCGGCTGAACCCACTCCTCCACCCCTCCACCCCTCGGCTGAACCCACTCCTCCACCCCTCCACCCCTCGGCTGAACCCACTCCTCCACCCCTCGGCTGAACCCACTCCTCCACTCCTCCACCCCTCCACCCCTCCACCCCTCGGCTGAACCCACTCCTTTCCGGTTCCTCTTGCCTGTCAGTGTCCGTACTTCTCCCCAAAGATGCTTCAGCTCCGTAGGAGAGAGGTCTCTGCTCTGGAGAACATTGGTCTCTTCCTACCCTCAACGCAATCACACATGTCCGCACACACATCACTACTATCATTTGGACCCAAAGGCACAAGCAACCAAACAACATCCAAAAATGTGGATCAACCTTATCAAGTCGTGTTATACCCTATGTGGATCAACCTTAGTTGAAGTCATGTTTTGCTAGGGGTTCAAATACTTATTTTCCGTGAGAAATGCGAATCAATTCATAACTATTATAAAATGCAGTTTTATGGATGTTTTTGTTGCTATTCTGTCTCTCACTGTTAAAATAGACCTACCATTACAATTATTGATCACACATTTCTTTGCAAGTGGCCAAACTTGCGAAATCGGCAGGGGGTCAAATACTTATTTTCCCCACTGTATGTGCTGGAGCCCAACCCACACACACACAATCTCTCTCTCATTCTCGCTCACACACACACAATCTCTCTCTTTTTCGCTCTCTCTCGCTCACACACACACACAATCTCTCTCTCTCGCTCACACACACACAATCTCTCTCTCTCGCGCACACACACACACACACACACACACACACACTTAATGGCCACTTTATTAGGTGCACTTTTACACCTGCTCTTTAATGCAGATATCCAAGCAGCATGTGGCAGAAGCAGGCATGGTCGAGAGGTCAGGGGTTAGGGTTAGTGATGTTTACATTTACATACAGTGATGTGTAAGAGTGCGGAGTGATTGTTAGTGTGGCGGACAGGGTAGTGTAAGTATCTCAGAAGGCGCTGATCTCCTGGGATTTCTCACATAAGAGTCCCTGGAGTTGTCTGGCTTGGCTTGGCTGTTGAGATTCTAGTAGACATGTGTCTGTGGTTGAGAGGCCCTGTCATTGTTTGAGGACAACGGCTCCAAAGACTACATCACACATGACCCCACAATGTGTGTGTGCGAAGGGTCTACTCCATGATGTCTGTGTTTGGGTCAGAGGTTAGCGGTGTGTGTGTGTGTGTGTGTGTGTGTGTGTGTGTGTGTCCTAAACATGCTAAGGATTTACTCCATGATGTCTGTGTGTGGGTCAGAGATTAACGGTGTGTGTGTGTGTGTGTGTGTGTGTGTGTGTGTGTGTGTGTGTGTGTGTGTGTGTGTGTGTGTCTTAAACATGCTAAGGGTTTACATGCTACCACTTTACTTAGTGGTTACTAATGTGCATGTGAAGGGGTCATATTGCATGGTGTATTGATATTGAAATTTGTGTGAATCTGTGGCTGTGTGTGTGTGTGTGTGTGTGAAGCTGTGTGTGTGTGTGTGTGTGTGTGTGTGTGTGTGTGTGTGTGTGTGTGTGTGCGCGCGCGCGTGCGTGCTTCACTAACCATCTCTCTCTCTGTCTCTCTCTCTCTCTCTCCCCCCCCTCTCTCTCTCTCCCTCTCTCTGTCTCTCTCCCTCCCTCCCTCTCTCTCTCTCTCTCTCTCTCTCAGGAGTTTTATGAACACACTAAAAGCCTTTGGCGGGATGATGGGGTGAAGGCCTGCTTCGAGAGATCCAACGAGTATCAGCTGATCGACTGCGCACAGTAGTGAGTACAGAACACACACTCTCTTTCTGTCTCTCCCCCCCCCCCCCCCCCCACACACACACACACACAAAGACATGCTGTGTAGAATGTCTCCCTCTATTAAACATGGACTTGTGACTGGGTGATCACATTCCCCAATCTGAGCTCCCCATGAATACCTGTAGCTTTGGGGTGGACACACACACACACACACACACACAGCAAGCTAACGCATGCATACGCACTCATACGTGACGCTCACTGACGCATATACATCAACACGCTGAGGCATGCACACACATGTTCACACACATATGAACACATACGCACACACACACACACACACACACACACATGTATACATACATACCACACTCTGACATGTACCACACTCTACTCTGATGGCTAGGCTACACATCCAACGGCGTTAGACAGCTTTAGCTACTCTGATGGCTAGGCTACACATCCAACGGCGTTAGCTTTAGCTACTCTGATGGCTAGGCTACACATCCAACGGCGTTAGACAGCTTTAGCTACTCTGATGGCTAGGCTACACATCCAACGGCGTTAGACAGCTTTAGCTACTCTGATGGCTAGGCTACACATCCAACGGCGTTAGACAGCTTTAGCTACTCTGATGGCTAGGCTACACATC
>NC_045156.1:16591102-16598602 GCF_900700415.2 Clupea harengus
CCCCGTAGTTTAGATATCTTGAGTTATTTATGTGATTTGTATGTGTGTGTGTGTGTGTGTGGGCAGATGTGTGTGTGTGTGTGTGTGTGTGTGTGTGTGTGTGTGTGTGTGTGCAAATGTGTGTGTGCACTTATCTCTTCTTCTTTCAGTCTGGTCTGCCTCTCCACCCTTGCCCCCTTTTCGCCAGCTCTCTCCCTCCCGTTCATCTCACACTCTCTCTCTCTTCTCACTCTCTCTCTCTTTCTCTCTTTCTGTCTCTCTCTCTGTCTGTATCTCCTCTCCCCCCTCTGTTTGTTTCTCTCTTTCTCTTTCCTCCTCTCTCCTTCCCTCCATCAACTCTCTCTCTGTCTCTCTCCCCCTCCCCCTCTCCCTCTCTCTTTCACTCTTCCCCTCTCCAGTCACACAGGATCAGTCTATTAATAGCGCCTGTGGTTCAGTCGCCATGACAACCAAGCTGGAGGCCAGGGCGCCAGGGAGCTATTTTTGGAGTCGCGCTGTAATGTCCTCTTTCTCTTTCTCTCTCTTTCTCTCTCTCTTTCTCTCTCTCTCTTTCTCTCTCTTTCTTTCTTTCTCTTTCTCTCTCTTTTTCTCTCTCTTTCTCTCTCTTTCTTTCTTTCTCTTTCTCTCTCTTTTTCTCTCTCTTTCTCTCTCTCTCTCTTTGTCTCATTTTCTCTCTCTTTCTCTCATTTTCTCTCTCTTTCTCTCTTTATCGCTCTCTCTCTTTCTCTCTCTTTTTCTCTCTCTTTCTCTCTTTCTCTCTCTTTCTTTCTTTCCTTGTCTCTCATTTTCTCTCTTTCTCTCTCTCTTTCTCTCACTTTCTCTCTCTCTTTCTCTCTCTCTTTTGCTCTCTCTCTTTCTCTTTCTCTTGCTCTCTCTTTCGCTCTCTTTCTCTCTCTGTCTTTCTCTGTTTTTAGAGTTGCTCTGTAATGTCAGACACAGCTTTCCTCTTTCTCTTTCTCCTTCTATCTCTATTTGCTCTATCTCTCTCTCTTTCTCTCTCTATCTGTCTCTGTCTGTCTGTTTTTGGAGTTGCGCTGTAATGTCAGTAACGCTAACTATGCTAACACTCATTAGCGTCCCTGACTGAATGCTAACTATGCTAACACTCATTAGCGCCCCTGACCGAATGCTAACTATGCTAACATAGTCCTTAGCGTCCCTGACCGAATGCTTACTATGCTAAATGGTAAACTGACTAACAGCATTTGCAATGACACTGACTAGCTGAACTGGTGTCCGTAACAGTGCTGTCCATACGGGTAAAGGATATAGTGCTGTCTAGGCCAACTGGTTAGTGGTTATTATGTTAGCTAGCTGTATTAGATGACTGTGCTGGCCAAAAGTGCTGCCTAGCTGAACTAGAGATGATAGCATCTCAAAGTCTGCACACACCACTTCAAAATCTAGTGTTAGTTTCTCTATTGTTATAGTGTCTATGGTCTGTTGTGTTAGCTTCTCGGTTATCATAGTGTCTATGGTCTATTGTGTTAGCTTCTCGGTTATCATAGTGTCTATGGTCTGTTCTGTTAGCTTCTTGATTGTTATAGTGTCTATGGTCTATTGTGTTAGCTTCTCGGTTATCATAGTGTCTATGGTCTGTTGTGTTAACTTCTCAAGTTGTGTATTGCATACAGGTCTGCAAACAGCTGTTATGTTTTTCAGAGGAAGTGAGGGCATAGTTAGCTCAGTTTGGCATTGCTAAACCACACCAGTGGCTGATGATGGAACTCAGACTAGCTGTGGTGATTTAAACATTGAACTGCTTGGGAAAATGAATGCTGTTAGCGGCCATGTCTGTTAGTGTGATATGCTAGCTTTAAAAATGATTTATAGTTTGTCTTACTCTCCATTAAAATGCCTGCATATTTCGGCATAATATGAAAATCAATTTTTAAAATCTGTTATAAATCTATTCATAAATGTCTTTGTGAATGGGCCTGCTGTGTGATGATTACCAAAGCAGCAGCCCTGTCCCCCTTCTGGCTGTTTTTGGTATTGACTCTCCTCTCCTGCTTTCACTCATCGCCAGGGACAAGGCCAGAGAAGAGAGAGGACATGTTGACCGTGTGTTGACCCTTGACCCTGACCCTCCTTGTTTGTAGTTTGTTTGCTTGTTTTAATCTGCCTAGCAGGCTAATCCAGGCCGTTTATGTTCCAGCGTTAAGGAGATGAGCGCTAACGCTATCAAGGTTGTTAGCAGCTTTACCGCGCTCACACTTTAGCTTCGGTCAGACGCCAGAGAGTCACAACAACCTGCTAGATCAGGGCTAGCTCATCCCTGCTCAAGTGGAGGGCTGGAATTTGAACGTGTGTGTGTGTGTGTGTGTGATTTTAGCCTGTAGCTCATAGTTATCGTGTGTGTGTGTGTGTGTGACATGCAGATATCCCCTGGTCAGTCTGATCCTCCTTCGAACCCAAACCCAATCCTGCCTGGGTTCAGCTGTGTGCCCACTCTCTTTAAGCTCAACACTGTGCAGACAGCAGAGATGCAGGCTGACAGAGCAGAGCAGAGGGAAGCAGAGCAGAGGGAAGCAGAGCAGAGCAGAGCAGAGCAGAGCAGAGCAGAGCAGAGCAGAGTAGAGCAGAGTAGAGTAGAGTAGAGTAGAGTAGAGTAGAGTAGAGTAGAGTAGAGTAGAGTAGAGTAGAGTAGAGTAGAGTAGAGTAGAGTAGAGAGGGGAGGGGAGGGAAGGGAAGGGAATCAGGGCTATTATTTTGACTGGCTATTATTGACACACTTCTATATATAGGGACAGCTTCTATAACTGTGATGGGTTGTTGGATTACCTGCCTGTGTGTATGTGCATGTGTGCACACACTTCTGTAACTGTTTTGGGTTGTGTGTGTGTGTGTGTGTGTGTGTGTAGACATGCTATAATTTCGATCATAGTTTATTATTGTGTGTGTGTGAGTGCATGTGTTTATGTGTGTGTGAGGTGTAGAATTTTACGGTGTGTGTGAGGTGCAGCACCTCATGGTGTGTGTGTGTGTGTGGGTGAGGTCCTTTACAGTATGGTGTGTGATGTGTAATACTTTAGGGTGTGTGTGTGTGTCAGGTGTAATACTTTAGGGTGTGTGTGTGTGTGAGGTGTAATACTTTAGGGTGTGTGTGTGTGAAGTGTAATACTTTAGGGTGTGTGTGTGTGTGTGTGTGAAGTGTAATACTTTAGGGCAGGGGTGGGCAATTAATTTCCCCAAGGGGCCACATGAGATAGTGGGACTGTTGTGGAGGGCCGGACCAATAGGCTGAACTCAATTCTGCTCAATATAAGTTGTATCTCTTTATAAAAAAAACATTACATTGTATGGTTTTGATTAACTGCTACTGGTAAGAGTAGATGTTACATTTAGGCTATAAAAAAAAATTGGTGCAGGCATAGTAAAAACGCCAACATTATTGAATCAACATTTAATCAACATTCACCAAAACGATTTTGAAAATGAGCATGTTTTTGCAGTATTAAAGGTGTTCCCAGACGATCAATACACATGGCACACACACACACACGAGAGCAAGCTTGCAATGCAATAGTATATAAATTAATAGTAATATCAATTTTTATCAGCGCAAATGGTCGCAGTGACGCACACACGCACGAATGTAGGCCTACGGAAATTAAAAAAACGTATTATATGGTTACTTGCCAAAACAATAGAAGACATTTCTCCAAAATACCTCTTTTTAATGATTTTGTTGCCGTTTAGTTCTTCACGCAAATGCGAAGCAACCCACCTTCTGACTTCAAGTTTCAATGACTTTCAGTTACGTTAAATGACCGGACTACTTGCGTTGCGGAATGATATGAAAGATGTGAATTATAAGCACAAAACCCGTTGCCAATGACAGCAGTCATACATTTTTCGCAGCAGTGAATATAAAGAAATTACAGACCTGCGAACGTTGGGATGGCCCATTCAAATCAAAGGAACTTTTTGGAACATTCTCAAGACCCGTATAATAAGTACAGGTTTTACGTTTGATTCCTAATTTACAATTGACCTCCGCGGGCCGCACAGGGACAGCCAAAGGGCCGCAAATTGCCCTTGGGCCGCACTTTGCCCAGGTCTGCTTTAGGGTGTGTGTCTGGTGTGTGTGTGTGTGTGTGTGTGTGTGTGTGTGTGTGTGTGTGTGTGTGTGTGTGTGTGTGTTAGAGAGAAGTGTAGTACTTTAGGGGTTGTGTGTGTGTGTGTGTGTGTGTCTGGTGTGTGTGTGTGTGTGTGTGTGTGTGTGTGTGTGTGTGTGTGTTAGAGAGAGGTGTAATACTTTAGGGTGTGTGTGTGTGTGTGTGTGTGTGTGTGTGTGTGTGTGTGTTAGAGAGAGGTGTAATACTGTATGCTGCATCTGACCTGCAACTCTTCTGTCACATTTCAACCTTCTATGAGACATTCCCTCAGCCAATCCCCTGGAGCACCGCATACCTCATCACTGCAGCCCACACAGTGTGTGTGTGTCTGTGTGTGTCTGTGTGTGTGTGTGTGTGTGTCTGTGTGTGTGTGTGTGTGTGTGTGTGTGTGTGTGTCTGTGTCTGTGTCTGTGTGTGTGTGTGTGTGTGTGTGTGTGTGTGTGTTTGTAGTATCTCAACCAATTACAAACCATCTATTGCCCAACCAATCACAAATGAGCTAAAACACAACTGGTCGTAGCTGTTTAACCAATCACAATGCAGATACACTTCAACCAGTAGTCATAGCTCAACCAATCACAACACAATTACACATCCTAGTTATAGCTCAACCATTCACAGTGGAGCTGTGAGTTCAGAGAGGGCCCACACACACACACACACACACACACAAACACACACACACACACACACACACACACACACACACACAGCTGAGTGAGTGGCCACTGCTGTGGCTCATGGACGCTGACTCACTCTGTTAGTTCTATGATGTGGAGGAAAGCTGTTCCCCCTCTGCTGGCTGCTACTGGTACTGCACCCTGAGCCCAGCCTTGATCACTCCAGCACACACAGACACACCAGCGTTTACATGACACACACCTCCTGCACACACACACCAGTGTTTAAACACACACCTCCTGTAAACACACACCAGTGTTTAAACACACAGCTCCTGCGAACACACACACACACACACACACACACCAGCAGTGCTGTTATCAGACGGTCAGTGGGAACTCACATGAGGCCTAGTGTGTGACTGCTTCTACTGGCCACACACACACACACACACACACACTCAAACACACACACACACACACACACACACATTGGCTCAGTGTCTCTAACCTGCTCTCTCTTCTCCTCAGCTTCCTAGACAAGATTGACATTGTGAAACAGAGTGACTACACCCCCACAGACCAGGTAACCCCTCAAAACACACACACACACACACACACACACACACACACACACACACACACACACACACACACACACACACAAAGAACACTATGACAAATTCTCTGGAGTGTGTGTGTGTTATGTACATCAAATGTGTGTGTGTTATTTCTCAGGACCTTTTGAGATGCAGAGTTCTGACATCTGGGATTTTTGAGACAAGATTCCAAGTGGACAAAGTCAATTTCCAGTGAGTTCTAGAACCTTCCATCTTTAACAGAACACACGTGTACGCAGTGAGTTCTAGAACCTTCCATATTTAACAGAACACACGTGTACGCAGTGAGTTCTAGAACCTTCCATATATAACAGAACACACGTGTACGCAGTTAGTTCTAGAACCTTCCATCTTTAACAGAACACACGTGTACGCAGTGAGTTCTAGAACCTTCCATCTTTAACAGAACACACGTGTACGCAGTGAGTTCTAGAACCTTCCATATTTAACAGAACACACGTGTACGCAGTGAGTTCTAGAACCTTCCATCTTTAACAGAACACACGTGTACGCAGTGAGTTCTAGAACCTTCCATCTTTAACAGAACACACGTGTAAGCGTGTACAGGTTAGGATTGGGTTTCTATTGACCCTCTCCTGTATGCGTGTGTATGTGTCCTGTATGCTCATGCATGTGTTTGTGTGTGTGTGACCGTGCGCACGTGAGTTGCATGCGTGTGTGTTTGTGAGTGAGTGAGAGAAAGAGAGAGAGAGAGAGAGAGAGAGAGAGTGAGAGTGAGAGTGAGAGTGAGAGTGAGAGTGAGAGTGAGAGTGAGTGAGTGAGTGAGTGAGTGAGTGAGTGAGTGAGTGAGTGAGTGAGTGAGTGAGTGAGTGAGTGAGTGAGTGAGTGAGTGAGTGAGTGAGTGAGTGAGTGAGTGTGTGTGCTACAGGTCTCTCATGTACTGTTCTTTCCCCTGCAGTATGTTTGACGTTGGAGGTCAGAGGGATGAACGCAGAAAGTGGATCCAGTGCTTCAATGGTGAGCTGTGTGTGTGTGTGTCTGTGTTTGAAAGAGTGTGAATGAGAAGGTGCTGAAATATTCACAAGTGAATCTAGGAGCCCAGTATTAAGCAGAATAACTTCTTATGACATCACAAGTGAATCATACACTTACTACTCTACGCAAGCTTGCACTCGTTCAACTCATATTACACACATCTTCACTGGTCTTATTCAGGGTCACTCACACACACACACTCACACACACACACACACACACACACACACACACACACACACACACACAACCTTATTCTGGGTCTTATGAACTCATATTACACACATCTTCACTGGTCTTATTCAGGGTCACTCACACTCACACTCACTTACTCACACACAATCCTTGCGTCGGCTCAGGTTCACTAAACTTCACTGTGTCTGTGTCACCAAATCCAAAATCCCCGTCTCTTAAGAAAGACTACTGGACCACATAACTGGCCTTTAGGGAGGTGGTGATAATTCAGTGTGTGTGTGTGTGTGTGTGTGTGAAACATCGGTCCCAGGTGTGCTGATGAATTCAGACTTGTGAATAATCCTATGATTGTGTGTGTGTGTGTGTGTGTGTGTGTGTGTGTGTGTGTGTGTGTGTGTGTGTGTAGATGTGACAGCCATCATCTTCGTGGTGGCGAGTAGCAGCTATAACATGGTGATCCGAGAGGACAATCACACCAACCGCCTGCAGGAGGCGCTCAACCTCTTCAAGAACATCTGGAACAACCGGTGAGGAGGAGGAGGAGGAGGAGGAGGAAGAGTAGGAAGAGTATGTCAACTGGGTAGAAAGTCTTCATGACACTTTACTGATCTATCTAAATCTATCCTCCTTCCTGCTGTTCCTTCCTCCCTCTATCCCTCCCTCCCTCTCTCTCTCTCTCCCTCTATCTCTCTCTCTCTCTCTCCCTCCATCTCTCTCTCTCTCTCTCTTCCTTTCCATCTCTCTCTCCCTCCCTCTATCCCTCCCTCCCTCCCTCTATCCCTCCCTCTCTCTCTCTCGCTCTCTTCCTCTCCATCTCTCTCTCCCTCCCTCTACAACTCCCTCTCTCTCTCCCTTCCTCTCTCCCTCTCTCTCTCCCTTCTCTCTCTCTCCCTCTCTCTCTCTCTTCCTCTCCCTCTCTCTCTATCCCTCCCTCTCTCTCTCTCTTTC
>NC_045156.1:16608602-16611102 GCF_900700415.2 Clupea harengus
TAGCTAAATTAATCTTGACAAATGCTACATACAACTTTAGTTTTGTCAATTGTTCCGTCATTTAGACTCTTAAACAGAAACCTTCCGCCCAACAATCCCTCAGCTCTCTCCATCTTCAACTACCCTCTCGGTCTCTCCTATTTAACTGACTGCAGGCACGCAGCGGTTTCGTGTCAGGTGTCAATGCACAGCGGAAGTAAACAAAGTTGCGTTAACTGCGTTAAAATATTTTATCGCATTAATCTCGGCCATAATAATGTCATAGATTAATGCGTTAACTTTGACAGCCCTAATTAATATTGTTCTCAACTAAAAATCAAAAATCAGTTATTCGTGGAAAAAAAAAAAAACTTGGGAAACCCTGACAACTACTTACTCTGTCACTCAGTGTGTGTGTGTGTGTAAGTGGTGAGCTCACAGTGCTGGTCAGCTAAAGCCCTTCTGGTGCACTCTGGCTTTCCGAGCTGCTGGTCCACCTGCGATGAGTGTGTGTGTGTGTGTGTGTGTGTGTGTGTGTGTGTGTGTGTGTGTGTGTGTGTGTGTGTGTGTGTGTGTGTGTGTGTGTGTGTGTGTGTGAGTGTGTGATGCAAGGATGGTGAATGAGTGAGTCTGTATTCATGAGTGCTCATGTGTTTCTCTCTGTGTCTGTGTGTGTGTGTGTGTGTGTGTGTGTGTGTGTGTGTGTATGTCCCTGTGTGTGTGTGTGACTACCTCTCTCTGTGTGTGTGTGTGTGTGCGCGGAGCAGAAGATGGTTTGCCATGGGGAGCACACGTATCTGTTTGCCCAGGCCATAATGTCCATCTTGGCTCAAGAGGAGCAGGGCGGCTCTTCCATGAGACGCATCGGACAGGAGGTGCAGAAATCCGCACATCAGAGGTACACACAGGTCCTAGTGCTGTGTGTGAGCGTGAGTGTGTGTGAGAGAGTGTGTGTGAGTGTGAGTGTGTGTGTGTGTGTGTGTGTGTGTGTGTGTGTGTGTGTGTGTGTGTGTGTGTGTGTGTGAGAGAGTGAGTGTGTTAACGCTGCAGTGTGTGTAGGGGCCATGATGCCAGTCAGATCACGCTGGCGCTGGGCACGGCGGCGGTGTACCCGCGGGCATGCCAGGCGCTGGGAGCCATGCTGTCGAAAGGAGCGCTGAACCCGGCCGACATCACCGTCCTCTTCAAGATGTTCAGCAGCATGGACCCTCCTCCTGTGGAGCTGGTGAGACCACACACACACACACACACACACACACTGCAGCGTTAACACTCTCACACTCACACACACACACACACACACACACACATACACACACTCTCACACCCACACACACTCACACTCACACACACTCACACACACACACACACTCACACTCACACACACTCACACACTCCTGTCTCTCTCTGTAGATCCGGGTGCCTGCGTTCCTGGACCTGTTCATGCAGTCGCTGTTCAAACCCGGCTCCAAGATCAACCAGGACCACAAGCACAAGTACATCCACATTCTGGCGTACGCAGCCAGCGTCGTGGAGACCTGGAGGAAGGTAACACACACTACGGAACACACACACACACACCACAACACACACACACCACAACACACACACACCACAACAACACACACACCCCACAAAACAAACACAACAACACACACACCACAACACACACACACAGCAGAACACACACACACACACACACAACAACACACACACCAGAACACACACACCACAACACACACTATAACACACTACAACATAGCAGAACACACACTACAGCCATTTGAACAATGTAGCTTTGATTCAATTCAATAATAAAATTGTATTCATACAGTGCAGACGGCTTCTCAGGGTTTCAGCCTTATTGTGTTTGTGTGTGTCTGTGTGTGTGCATGTGTGTGTGTGTGTGTCTTTGTGTGTGTGTGTCTGTGTGCATGTGTACGTGTGCGTGTTTGTGTCTTTGTGTGTGCGTGCGTGCGTGGGTGTGTGTGTGTGTGTGTGTGTGTGTGTGTGCGCCTGGGTGGGTGTGTGTGTGTCTGTGTGCGTGCGTGTGTGTGTAGAATAAGCGTGTGAACATCAATAAGGATGAGTTGAAGTCCACGTCGAAGGCGGTGGAGACGGTCCATAACCTGTGCTGCAACGAGAACAAGGGAGCCACTGAGCTAGTGGCAGAACTCAGCACCCTCTACCAGTGCATACGGTCAGTGTGTGTGTGTGTGTGTGTGTGTGTGTGTGTGTGTGTGTGTGTGTGTGTGTGTGTGTGTGTGTGTGTGTGTGTGTGTGTGTGTGTGTGTGTGTGTGTGTGTGTGTGTGTGTGTGTGTGTGTGTGGGTGGGTTGAACTGATAGTATGCATGGAGAAGTATGTATACGTATGTGTGTGTGTGTGTTACAGGTTTCCGATGGTTGCCATGAGTGTACTTTAGCTTGTGCGTGCGTGCGTGCGTGCGTGTGTGTGTATGTGTGTGTGTAGTTGACTTGACTTGTGTGTGTGTGTGTGTGTGTATGGAGCTGACTTGAGTG
>NC_045156.1:16616102-16643602 GCF_900700415.2 Clupea harengus
AAAGAAGGATTATTAGTTCTGCTTATCAGCCCACACACACACACACACACACAGAAGGTACACTTGGAAGCACATACAGAGTTAGACATGTCAGCACTTAAGAACAGAGACAAAAAACGTTATGTTTCAGCTCACTAAGGCATATGATTGAGTTGTAGTTCAGCCAGGCACAGGTGCTGGACATGGCAGCGCGTGAGGAAGGGGGGGGGGGGGGAGTTAAAGACGTAGAGTCGTAGTCCTCTGTCATGTTGTGAGGGTCCTGAAAGGAGCTCAGCCAATCACACCACTCCCTGCTGTGCTCCTGAAGCCATGGGCGGAGTAATGGCGTACGGCTCGATCAAGGCCACAGCCTTACGCTCAGAGCCTGGACTGCAGGAACACCACTGGGCAGGGGGGTGCGGGGCGACTTCTGCAGAATGTGTGTGTAATAGGTGACCACTGCATAGTTAGACACAGACCAGTGTAATGATAGTCGACGACTGCATAATTACAGACAGACCAGGGTGTGTGTGTGTAACGATGCAGTCGTCGACTGACACAGACACAGACCAGGGTGTGATGCCTTTGGGAAAAAGAAGCCGTCGCCTCCACGGTTCCTGCAGAAAGATTCTGAAGCGCAGACACCAACATTCCAACCCAATCATCGCAAAAGAAAAAGACTTCCCATGCCAGGTGTGTGTGTGTGTGTGTAGAAGGCTTTATTGGACATGCCATGATAAACAGGTGAAGTCACAGGAAGACAAGTACTTTATAAAAACAGCAGCGTCATACTGACTTTGCATCTTTGGCAGCATGCGCCTTCAGTCCAGCGCTTCACGCTTAAAGGCAACAAGGCTGTCAACAGTGGACTAAATACTGGCACAACATTTACACCTTCCCTTTAAAAAGCAGGTCAACAGTCCAGCAATTAACGTGGAGCTGTTGAGTACAATCAACATGGTGAAGATTTCCCTTTCCTGATAGGCTGCCGTCTCAGAGTCCTTCTGAAGATCGGTCAGCGGTGGTCACGCGTGTCGATCACATGTAGTTCTTGGGCACGATGGGGTCGCCATACATGCAGTCCTCCTCCAGGGCCAGGTTGTACTGGCTACCGCTGCCTCCCTTATAGGAACTGGTGACGATCCTCAGCCATCCCTTCTCCCCCTGAGAGAGAGAAAGAGAGAATGAGAATAAAATCCTACTGTATAATAACACGGTGTAAACTGGGGTCATGGAAGGATCACGTTAATGACCAACTACTACTAAAACTAAACAGCTGAAGACGTTAGGTAGTCATTAACTCCTACATGACTAGGCCGTGTGTGTGTTTGTGTGTGTGTGTGAGTGTGTGTGTGTGTGTGTAGCGTGAAGCCAAACACCCACCCAAGGCTCCCCCCAGGAGTTGCGGACGATCCAGTACTCGACTCCGGTCGGGTCGACCCCCCAGCCCGCTACAGACACGATGTGGTTGATGTAGGGCTCCTTAATGTACTCGGAGTAGAGGCCCCCGGTGTAGGCGTCCAGCGTCTCCGTCGCCATGATGCCACAGCTGCAGAACACAACAAGCATCACCACCGGCAGAACCACACCACACCCCACAGCAGAACCATACCAGCCCAGCAGAACCACACCAGCCCTCATCACCAAAAACAAGCACTTGACTTACACAACATTCATCATTCAACCCCCCCCCCCCCCCAGCACCCCTTAGTCATCTTCTGATCCGTTACCTGATTGGTCCTCGGGTGTAGATCTCGGCCTTCATCTTTTCCAGCCCGTTGGCCGGTCCGAAGTCCCCCACCTTCCAGATGGTGTAGTTCTTCACCACATTACACACCCCGAAGGTGGTGCAGGTGCCACACTCGTTAAAGGGCTTACACTCTGCCAACACACACACACACTTTTATTAATTCAATGAGTTTGAATGTAGTCTCTTCATTTAACATTTTACCATGTTTATGAGCCCATGTCCAATGTCTGCCCAGCAGGGGGCAGGAGAGAGCAAAGATGGAGTTACCCCTCTGTCTGAACTGCCAGGAGCTGTAGTGTGGTGTGGGGGGTGTGGTGGCATTATGTGTGTGTGTGTGTGTGTGTGTGTGTGTGTGTGTGTGTGTGTAGTGTGTGTGATCCGTGGGTTAGGGGAGGCCTGAGTGTAGGTGTGTAGGTGTGTGGTGTGTGTGTGTGTGTGGGTCTTACTCTGATCCTTGGCCTGGTAGTTGTTGCAAGTCTCGTCGGGGATGCCGTGTGTGTGCGCGTACTCCCACACTCCTGAGTGGTCGCCGCCGTGGCAGGAGCCCGCCTCCCCGCAGTCAATCACGTTCTGCACCGACAGGTACGATGAGGGCCACGCCCCCTTACGCAGGATGTTGATGCGGTCTGCAGAGAACACACACACACACACACAGCATGTTGAGGCATCTGTGTGAACACATGACTCGTCTCTAGGAGGCTCTTTGAGCACATCATCACTAAATGACCTGGAGGGGAAGTGTGTGTGTGTGTGTGTTCGTGTGCGTGTGCGTGTTCACTCATGTGGAAAGCCTCGGGTGTGCTTGCATGAGGAAGAAAACTAAAAGCCTTTATCTGCTAACAGTAGAACTCTAACAAAGGGAAGTTGATTACTCAGAACACTCCCCTCCAGTAGAGTCCCATGACTGAAGATAGCAGTTAGCAGTTAGCTCAGTTGCTGCCATTCCTGATGTCTCCCATAAGAATCCTCCGAGCGGACGGCTAACTTCATAGGAATCCTCTGAGTGGACGGCTAACTTCATAGGAATCCTCTGAGCGGACGGCTAACTTCATAGGAATCCTCTGAGCGGACGGCTAACTTCATAGGAATCCTCTGAGCGGACGGCTAACTTCATAGGAATCCTGAGCTCTTCCCACTCACATCATTGAACCCCATTGAACCCATCACCCCCCCTTGCAGCAGTCCTGTTAGGGTCATTGGGAGAGAGTCTCTTGGTCACTGGTCTGGGTTCAGTGAGTGTGGAGAATAATGTGGAACTGCATTGAGCTGTACGAGTGAGCAGCAGGTCCTGGCACCTGGCTGACCACACCCACTCTCTGTAGTCACAACACCACTAGGGCTCTAGAGCAGTGGTTCTTACCCTGGGTTCGACCGAACCCCAGGGGTTCGTTGAGTCACTCTCAGGGGTTCGGTAGGGGTCAAGACACACACAGTATAGCTTGGTTCACACTAGCAATGTCGGGCCGTTAATATATACAGTTATGTGCAAAAGAATAGCAGTCTCACATCACTAATGTGTTTAAGTACTGATTTTGGCAGAAATTATGATACAACATGGGAACTAATTCATGACTAGGTGCAGCAGAGCAATGGCCAAACAACAGACTTAACAGACATGACATGCATGCTGCTGATTCGGGGTAATTGACTAATTTAATGAAAGGTGTTCAAATGGGTGTGTTCAAATTAATAGCAGTGTGGAGTTCAATTAGGGAGGTCAATCAGTCGGTGAAGAAATGGTGTCAATAATGGCCCTTATTTAAGGAAGGAAGGCAGCAGGGGTTGTACCTGCTGCTTTTAGCCCTTGTCCAGTGGTAAAATGGGTCGGTCTAGACATTGCACTGAAGAGAAGAGAACTCTTATAAAAAAAGTTGATTGGAGAGGGGAAAACTTATAAAGAAGTGGAGAAAATAATTGGCTGCTCAGCTAAAATGATCTCCAATGCTTTAAAATGGCAAGGAAAACCAGAAAAACGTGGGAGAAAAAGGAATACCACCATCCGCGTAGATCGTAAAATAACAAGAATGGCAAAGAAACAACCAATGATCAGCTCCAGAGAGATCAAAGAAGATCTTCATTTGCCTGTGAGCACTTCAACGATCAGAAGACGCCTATGTGAAGCCAAACTATTTGCAAGAAACCCTCGTAAAGGACCACTGCTGAAAAAAAGACATGTATTGAAAAGGTTACAGTTTGCCAAAGAACACATTGACTGGCCGAAAGAGAAGTGGCGCAATGTTCTATGGACAGATGAGAGCAAGATTGTTCTTATTGGGTCTAAAGGCCGCAGACAGTTTGTGAGACGACCCCCAAACACTGAATACAAGCCACAGTACACTGTGAAGACTGTAAAACATGGAGGTGCGAGCATAATGGTTTGGGGATGTTTCTCATACTTTGGAGTGGGGCCCATTTATCGCATAACAGGCACCATGGACCAGTTTCAGTACGTTTAAATACTGGAAGAGGTCATGTTGCCTTATGCTGAGGAAGAAATGCCCTTAAAATGGGTGTTTCAGCAGGACAACGACCCCAAACACACCAGCAAGCGGGCAACATCCTGGTTCCAGACCAACAAAATTGATGTGATGAAGTGGCCAGCCCAATCCCCGGACCTCAATCCGATTGAGAATTTGTGGAGTGACCTGAAGAATGCAGTTTTTGATGCAAAACCTAAGAATGCAGAAGATCTGTGGAGTGTAGTCCAGTCAGCTTGGGCTGCAATTTCTGTTAGCAGGTGTCAAATGTTAGTTGACTCTATGCCAAACAGATGTAAAGCAGTGATACAAAATAATGGTTACACAACTAAATATTAGTTCAGTGCTTAAAGTAGGGGCTAAATCTTCATTTAATTTTAAAGTTTATACTGTAAATATTCCAGTTCGTAAATGAAAATGCAGATACTGCTATTTTTTTTGAACAGCCGAATAATCTTTTTCTTTATTTTCAGTTTAAAAAAAAAAAAAAAGTTCATTTTTTCATGTGGAATTGAATGTGTGCTGCTCCTAGTGCCTTTGTATGTATTGAAATAAATGCTATTAGGAACATGGAACTTTTTCTCTGTTGTTTTAAACACACTGCTATTATTTTGCACATAACTGTATATATACCTATGTTTTGAAGAAATCATATCTTTTTTTTTTTTTTTCAATTACGAAGAGTTCGGTGAATGCACTAATGAAGCTTGCAGGGTTCAGTACCTCAAATAAGGTTAAGAACCACTGCTCTAGAGTCTCAGAGTGGAGCCCTGAGGTTCTAGAGTCTCAGAGTGGAACCCTGGGGTTTGAGGTGCTCAGCTAAACTTCTCTCTGCCCCGCCACCTAAGTCCAGAATTGCCAGTCTTTAGTGCTGCGGAGTAACCAGGTCTGTGTGTGAATCTCAGAAGAACACACTGGCAGCTGGTGTGTGTGTGTGTGTGTGTGTGTGTGAGAATCTCAGAGGAACATACTGGCAGCTGGTGTGTGTGTGTGTGTGTGTGTCTCACCCGCCATGGCGCTGGTGCTGCCGTGCGCCCAGCAGGATCCGCAGTACTGTGGGATGTGCTGGTTGCGGGTGGTGCTGACGTAGTTGGTCCCATTGATGTTTCTCCAGTCCCAGGCTTTGGGCAGCTCGGCCACGTTCAGGTACTCATGCGGCCGCAGGGCAGTCCTGCAGACGGAGCGCGCTCAGTCAGACTCCACCGCCGTGCACAAACATACATCACGTCACGTCACAACGCAAACAAGCACAAGATGACCTCTGGCTCACCAGTGCGGCCCCGGGGCGGCGGAATAAACCATTCAACACAACAGGGTGGACTAGGTGTCTGGGTAGACTGCCGTTTGCAAACTCGTCAGAGTACACAAACACAGGCCAGTTACAAGCACCAACAAGCGCACAAATGCAAGGCTCCACAAGGAGGGCCATGCAGTGTGAATCTGAGGTGTGTGTGTGTGTGTGTGTGTGTGTGTTAGCCACAGTAAGTTATCCAGGCAGAGGACACACACGCCGAACTATGCGGCTCCCCATGCGAGCGAGCGAGCGGGCGGCAGCCGAGCCAGCACTGAACGGAAGGGGCACGTCACGTCACGCCGTTGTGCTACCTTCTCAGCACTCTGTTCTCTCTTAAAGAATTCAAGCGCCGAATTTTCATGACATGAGCGGCCTGCAATAGATTGAATGACGTCCTAGAGTCAAAGAGATCGTAAAGGTGTGTCAGAGCCCGGGGAGCAGTCCACACTTTTCTTGGCACTGTTAAAATCAGCATGCAAGGACCACTGCATTGCAGTGCACTGCATTGCAGCCGAAAGTTATGTGATCAAGTGTCAATCTAAGTAAACAAAACTACAAATTCATTAATCAAGCCCACATTTGGTTCACCACATTTATTAGTTGTTTGTTCCCATGTTCCAAAGTTGTGTTCTACTTGAAAGGCGTAAATTCTACACTGAGCTAAAGCAATGCTAGCCCACAAAACCCCGTTTATACGGGAAAACTTAACCCAAGAAGGACAATCAACAATATTTTACTTAAAATGGCAGTTACTGTTTTTAGTCGAAAGATTCGCTGAATATTATTTTTTCCTTCACATCGTTAACTTCAGCCACAAGAAACAAAGCACAAATGTCTTACGGTTTAACGTATTCACAAATATGTTAAGCGATGTAACCAACTTTAAAATGTTACTTGATAAATCTTGCGTTGAAAAGACGGGAGAAGTTACCCTCATAAACCGCCTACGTAAGCAAGTAGGTCAACATCAATTGTCTTGTTTGGTTGTTTTAAACAGGTGAAGTCTCGTGTAAGTGAGTACAGAACTAGACGCATACTTCACTTCCAGTCGGTCTCTCCGCATCGGCTTGTAGCATGGTTGATTCTGGTTGAAATAGCGTCCAGCCAGAACTCCAGACAACAGGCACATAGACACCAAGCACATAAACATCGAGACCCGAGCCATGTTGAGTCGAATAATCATATGACTACTCTCCGCTCCCTGTGGGGATTTATGCGCTGCCAGTGAAGGCGGAGTTTAGGGCCAACCAGGAACTTACCCGGCCGAGTTGTTAATTGTTAGTCTGGAAAATACAGGTGATTTTCTCGTGTCATTCACATGATCTAGTGATGATATTCCGCTTTCGTTGCTGCAGTATTTTAAGTAGTTGACTGGTAGCTGAGGTTTCACTTCTGTTCTTTCAGACGAAAAGACAAAACCATACAAAGGCTACAGTGGAACTGAAACTGACGCGCAAACCGCGGTCTACACCCCTGCCGGGAAATTCACTAGAATAAATCACTACACGAAATACAAAATCTACGATATATCAATGCAATTCACAAAGAATACATTATGTTGGGTGTTCGTATAGGTTCTTCATCATGAAATTAAATAATATGAACTTTTCTCTATGCCAGTATAACGAATGAACTGCGAGGCATGCAGCATCTTAGGCTATTTGTGTGGTTAGTTTACATATGGCCAGTGAACCACTGTCGGTCTGTCTGTCTGTCACAATCTGAATCTGGCTGTCCGCTGGCCTTTCGTTCATCGGTTTTCGGGCGGTCCGCTCCTGAGTTAGAGGCAAAAATGGCCCACCGGTTTGCCACTCGTTTTCAAATGTCCTTTTTGTCTTACTCATTTATACTTCTTCTGTCATTTCCCCAAACCCTTAATATTTGTATAGATGTTACCAGTGCGTAACAAGTCTTTAATTGACCCAAGTCCTTTTTCACCTAGAGAGCCTACACTTCTGTTTAGCGGCTGATGTTTTAAATAGACTATGCCAAAGGTATGATTGAGAAATTCCAGGAATTGCTACCATTTTGTTATTTTCTTAATATCCACGCCCAGTTGCACTAAAGGTGAGGGTGTTTCAGGAGCGGACCAGAAGTGGCACAACATAAGCGGGGTGCCGACCAGAATTTAGCGGTGGACCAATACTATCCGGGTCTTCACATGCGAATCCCATTACAGTTTTTCTCAATTGCTAACACACATTTTTTGAAAGCATGCCTCGTTTCCTCAAAACTCTAAACACAAATCCCAAAACCACTCACACAAAATGCAAAACCCTTTATACATCCTGCAAAAGGCAACTTTGCTTTCAAAACAGTGTTATGTCACCTCAAAAGGGTACTTTGTTTTCTAATGACAAACACAGCCCATTATATGAGTAGACATTCTAAGCATCGATTGAACACTGATGTGCTCAATGGAAAACACTACTATGAAATGGGAAAACACCAGTATGAAGGCCTTATCAGGAACATTATGTTACTATACGCTTACTCCTGTAGTAAAATATAACTGTATAATGTTTTTACGCAAATATAAAAAAAACACACAAATATACAGTAACAACTAAAATATTTCTTTATTTTTTCCAAAAGTGCTGTAGCCTATACATCACAGCAAACACAAATGAATGTGTAAATGATTTGCACAGAACAAACAATAGGATATAGGCCAGTACAGTCAACAAAAAAAAGAAAGAAAAATGTAAAATAAAAAAGGACAAAAAACTACTGCATCCTGTTCTAGCTCAAGACAATATTGACAATGTGCTATCAGAAATAGACCTACACGGTGTTGTGAATGTTGTTGCATTTTGTGTGAGTGGTTTAGGGATTTGTGTTTAGAGTTTTGAGAAAACGAGGCATGCTTCATGTGTGTAAGCAATCGAGAAAAACTGTAACATTGGATTGGATTGCAATACAGTACAGTAATGTGTCAGTGCTGATAGGACGCAATCAGTTGTGGAAATGTATATGACTTGCACATAGTCATAGCATAACTGTTTGACTGTCGGAGTTTCTGACAAAAGGCACCCTGTACACTTGCTTTATTCTCAAGGTGTTAGAACACAGTCCACTGTGGCTAGGCTCACTGTATTGATGTTTAGGAATTAGTCTGGGTCATCAATTGTTGCACTTTGTATTTGTTTACGTAATTTTACAGATACAGTACAATGGAAAATACAAGAATACTATGCTCCTGATAAGGCATTCAAACTAGTGTTTTCCTGTCATAGTAGTGTTTCTTACCTATTCGCTCTTCTGAATGTCCAGAGAATGGATGCAACTGAGAAGCGGCTTATATTTGGTTGAACCCTCTGGCCAGCCTCCCGCATGGTCAAACCATGGTTGACCACAGGGTTGACCATAGTGGCCCGAATCTCATCAGAGATAATGGCTCTCCTTCTTGCTCTTTCTCTTCATCCTCTTCCTCCTCCTCCTCCTCCTCCTCCTCCTCTTACTCTCACTCCTCTGCCTTTCTGATCACCTCTCACTTCAATGTTGCCATCAATTGTTCTCCAAACCAGGAGCTAACCTGTGGCCATCATATTGCTAAAGCTTTGATTTCAAATTGCACAACAGCCTTGGAAATGGAAGTTTTGCCAATTGAATAGCAGTGTGTTCTGTCTGAACACAAGGAGGTTTTGGCATTGATGAAGTGTGCAAAGTAGAGAGGATGGTGTTTAGTGTTTTGAAGAAAGTGTGGTTAACAATTGAAATTTGTGTCTAAAGCAGATAATTGTGTGTTGTGAGTTGAAGAAAGTGCGGTTAACAATTGAAATCTGTGTCTAAAGCACATAATTGTGCTTATAGTTTAGCAGAATTGGTTTAGGCAGTTGGCACATGAGTTACAGGTTGTGGTCATTGTGCCATAAGTTCCAGTTTTTGAATGTAATCAATCGAGAAAAACTGTAAAGTATCAAGAAAAAACAGTGCACATGGGGAGGATAACTAATTTTCACTCGTCTTCCATCCCGATAAAGTAACGGGTGTTGCGTATTCCCACCCAACTGTATTCAACGGGGATGCTACGAGCGCAAACCTCCGTGAGACGAGAAAACCTGCGAGGTCTCATTCCAGTTACACTGCTCAAAAAAACTAAAGGAACACTTTTTTATCAGGGTATGGCATGAATTCAATTGCACTTTTCTGATAATGATCTGGTCAGTTAAGTAGCAGTGGGGGTTGTTAATCAGTTTCAGCTGCATTGGTGTTGATGGAATTAACAACAGGTGCACTAGAGGGGCAACAATGAGACAACCCCCAAAACAGGACTGGTTTTGCATGTAGAGGCCATTTCAAGTTTCTCCCTCTTGATCTCTTTGACCGGTTTTCCACTAGTGTTGGCTTTAGCTAGAGGCGATTGGCATGAGGCGATTTCTTAGCCCTACAGAAGTTGCACAGATTGTCCCTCCTCCAGGATGGCACAGGAGTTTTGATGTGTCTCCCAGCACAATCTCCAGAACATGGAGGAGATTCCAGGAGACAGGCAGTTACTCTAGGAGAGTTGGACAGGGCCGTAGAAGGTCCTCAACCCATCAGCGGGAACGATATCTGCTGTTTTGTGCAAGGAGGAACAGGTTGAGCACTGCCTGAGCCCTACAGAATGACCTCCAGCAGGCCACTGGTGTGAATGTCTCTGCCCAAACAATCAGAAACAGACTTCATGAGGGTGGCCTCCTGTAGTGTGCCCTGTGCTCACTGCCCAGCACCGTGGAGCTCTATTGGCATTTGCTATATGATGGAAATTGATATTACCATTCATTTATATACTTACAAGCATTGCAAGCATGTTCTCCTGTGTGTGTGTGCCATGTGTATTGATAGTCTGGGCACACCCTTGGAAAGCCACAACCATGGCCTCTGCTAAGTAGGCCTCAGGAACAAATGTTCATGACACCCTAGCAGACATCTTGCCTGCCCCAGGTGATGGAATACACATCACCTATCCACCATTTTGCCTTTGTGTGTGTTCCGGAACCTTGAAATCCTTGAGTCCATGGTCAGACCCTACGCTGGTGCAGTAGGTCCTGGGTCCCTCCTGATGCACGACAATGCCCGGCCTCATGTGGCAAGAGTATGCAGGCAGTACCTGGAGGATGAAGGAATTGTTACAATTGAATGGCCCTAAACCCTAACCTGACCTAACCCGATAGAACACCTCTGGGACATTATGTTTCGGTCCATCAGACACCGTCAGGTTGCTCCTCAGACTTTACAGGAGCTCACTGATGCCCTTAGACAGATCTGGGAGGACAACCCACAAGACACTATCCGTCGTCTCATTAGGAGCATGCCGCGACATTGTCAAGCATGCATACAAGCACGTGGGGGCCACACAAGATATTGAGAAGCATTTTAAATTGCAGAAATTGAATTTTGGCAAAATGAACTAGCCTGCCACATCATTCTTTCACTTTGATTTTCGGGGTGTTTATACAATTAAGCCCTGTGTAGGCTGAAAACTTTTATTTCCATCAAAAGATGTGGCATCCTTTCGTTCCTAAGACATTAAACTGTCTATCAGTATAGATATCCAACATCATGTGTTTTCAAAGTGTTCCTTTAATTTGAGCAGTGTATTAACTATCCTAGTTACCTCTATCTTAGGGGTCCATCTTAACAGTTGGCAGTTGCTATGGTGTGTGAATGTTAATATGAACTGCTAAATCAAGCTTATGTATTTAGGGGCCAAGTAGCCATGCTGCACAGGCACTCTGAGGGTTTCTACCTCTGCCTATTATGTTACAAGTTACATTGAACAGGATAAAACGTCAGCTAGGTAGCGAAGTATCATGTAATTCGAATGTAACTCTGGCATTAAACCATTTAATGTTGCTTAAGGGTCATTAGCTGGCATAAAACTTGCTAAAAAACATAAAACTTGTTCAAAGTGATCCCATCACTTGCGGATGATGTTAAATGGCTTCACACAGACATGAAAGTCCTGAGAGAAATCAAGGGGCATCAGTGGAGTAAGGGCTTACTCTGATACCAATATAGTGATTGAAGGGGGGGGACTCCCGAACACATTAATCCACTCCCCTCTGGAGGACCATCGTTAATGATACTAGGTCGCCAGGGTAACAAATAAACAATTCGATTTCAGCGTTTAGCGTCCATTCCCACACGACACCATAACGCTTAATACATTGATTTAATTGTGAGGTATTTGTTGCATTGCCTTCACAGGCTGAGAAGACCGCTGTTGCTTGTCCACCAGAACAGATATTTAGTAATATGAACTTGAGAATAACACACAACACCGGAGTTGTTTGGCAGCAAGAGTGGCACGTGACCTCAGTGTAATTGAACCTCAGATGTCACATGATTCTGAACCAATAAAAAGAGACGATGACTCATGAACTTTGCTGAATGAACTTTACTGAGAGCAGCCAGCTTCATCACAGCAGCAGCCGGGGGACACACACACACACACACACACACACACACACACACACACACACGAACACGGCTCCTCTGGTCAAAACTACACTTTAGGACACTGACGGGAGAAGGTCAAATGACAGGAATCAGTGACGTGTGTGTGGGGACATGACTAATTCACTGGTACGGTACAGGACAGGGCCCCGAACGAGGCTGAGTGAGTGAATGGTGTGTGTGTGTGTCGTTTCCTGGTGAGCCAGAACCCCCTCCCTCTAACACACACACGCAGATAGGTGAGTGAAGCACACACAGGGCCTGAGACACTGAGGTGAGTTTATACTGAGATACAGAGGCTTGCTGTGTGTGTGTGTGTGTGTGTGTGTGTGTCTACACCAGCCGCCTCCTCTTGCAGTCACGCTCCATCTGGTCTGAGGCACTGGTGCCGCCCCCCAGTGGTGAGACGAGGTTCAGCACAGGGTCCTCAGAAGCCTGGCCAAACAGAGCCAGAAGCAGAGCAACACCAAACCCTGTGGCACGCTCTCCCTGACACACACACACACACACACACACACACACACACACACACACACACACACACACACACACACACTTCAGTTAGATCCAAAGCCAAATGAACTGTGTCAAACTTATCAAAGAAATTCATGTCCACACAAGTATTTTATATGAGTGTGTGTGTGTGTGTGTGTGTGTTGTGTAACTCACAGCATGGACAGGGGAGGCGATGTCCACATGCACCCACACTCCCGGCCAGTCAAACCCAAGATGGGAACCAATGAAGAGGCCAGCACAGGAACTCTGAGCATTCTCACGGTCCTGACAAACACACACACACACACACACACAGGTTAAATACTAACACAATTATAAAGAGATTTATTAATGACCTTTACTACACCCAGTCAAAGCCATAGTGAACTCACTTAAGTTGACATTGTGCATCTAGGTAGGAGTGTGTGTGTGTGTGTGTGTGTGTGTGTGTGTGTACTCACTGCTACAGAGTTCTTCATGTCTGCGACGGCGGAGGTGAACTCGCTGAAGTGCAGTTTGGGGCAGTAGACGAGGGGGTGTGTGTGTGTGTGTGTGTGCGCGCGTGTGCGTGTGCGTGTGTGTGTGTGCGTGTGTGTGTGTGTGTGTACTCACTGCTACAGAGTTCTTCATGTCTGCGACGGCGGAGGTGAACTCGCTGAAGTGGAGTTCAGGGCAGTAGACGAGGGGGTGTGCCAGATCACCGCTGCTCCGCCCCGCACGCACGCAGGCCGCCTCCCACTTCTCGCTATTGGTCATGACAGCGGCGTGGTACTTCCCCGTGGAGATGCCCTAGGGGAGGAGTCAAGTTAGGACACACCCATCACCATCCCCACCCCCCGTGGCCAGGTTGTTGATATTTGAGCTGACATTCCTCCCCCTGTCAATCAAACCAAACCATAAACGATTCCAGCCAATCACCACAACTTCAGGAGCACGGAAGGGAGGGGTGTAATTTGATTGGCTGTTGAACATGCTCAACTCTGCCTTTTAGACCACGGCTCTTCCAGACATGGTTTGGACTTTCTCTCCTGTTGCCATGCCAACACAAAGTGCTGACTAATGTGATGACAGTCTGCCGAGAGCAGTCACATGACACACCCAGTCACATGACACACCCAGTCACATGTCCAACCCCAAACACCACAGACAGATCGCCTGATCAGCCTCACACACACACACACACATATTACTTCTTCAGCTTACAGGGCCCACAAACATTGGAATGACACACACACACACACACACACACACACACACACACACACAAGTTCTAGTAGAAACAATTCCCCCCCCACACACAGTTAATGTCAATGTGTCTGCCTGGATTGGACTTTGCTCCTTTGCTCACCTGATTTCCTTCCTTCCTTCCTTCCTTCCTTCCTTCCTTCCTTCCTTCCCCCCCCCCCCCCCCCCCCCCCCACACACACACACACACACACACACACACACACACACACACACACACCTGAGCTCCTGTGAGAGTGGCCATGTCCAGGATGATGTCAGCTGTGAGGTCCTTGCTGGCGTACACCACCCCATCAGACAGCACCAGACGACCCTCAGCATCTGTGTTATTGATCTCCACGGTCCTACACACACACGGACACACGCACACACACAGGTCAGGAAACGAAGAAGAGTAGTGACTCTCCTGACACCCTGACAAAGCAGTGGGTGTGTGTATGTGGGCACTGCTGTGTGTGTGTGTGTGTGTGTGTGTGTGTGTGTGTGTGTGTGTGTGTGCACTGCTGTGTGTGTGTGTGTGTGAGTGTGTGTGTATGTGGGCACTGCTGTGTGTATGTGGGCACTGCTGTGTGTGTGTGTGTGTATGTGGGCACTGCTGTGTGTGTGTTTGCTGGGCACTGCTGTGTGTGTGTGTGTGTGTGTGTGTGTGTGTGTGTGTGTGTGTGTGTGTTTGTTTGTGTGTGGGCACCTACTTTCCAGAGTAGAGTGTGTGGATGTCATCGGGGCGGGTGGCAGTCGGACCCACAGCATTCTCAGCCAGACAGAACACAGCGTGCAGGTTATCCTTAAAGCCCTGCAGCGTGCACACACACACACACAACAGTGACATCGTTAGACATCACGGCTGACCTTAAGTCTCTGTCAAAAACACTGTGATCCTTTTAGCCCAGCCCACACCTACTTCATTACTACACACACACACACACACACAGTTCAGCACTCTGGACGAGACACACACACACAGACAGACAGTTCAGCACTCTGGACGAGACACACACACACACACACAGACAGACAGTTCAGCACTCTGGACGAGACACACACGCGCACACACAGACGGTTCAGCACTCTGGGTTTGCTCTCAACAACACACACACACACCTCACCTGTTTCACCGCAGCCTTAAAGGCTCCCAAGATGGCCGCTGCTCCTCCACAGTCTCTCTTCATTCCTGGCATGGTGGTCTGTACAGAAAACACACACACACACAGCAAAAGAAACACAAGGCTTCACATTAACATACACACAACACAGGTGCAGGTGTCAAACACACAGGCTGGTATCACTCACACACACGCTGGTCTCACACACACGCTGGTATCACACACACACACACACGCTGGTATCACTCGCACACACACGTTGGTATTCACTCGCACACACACACGTTGGTATTCACTTGCGCACACACACACACACACACACACACACACACACACACACACACACACACACACACACACACACACACACACACACGCTGGTATCACTCGCGCACACACACACACGTTGGTATTCACTTGCGCGCGCGCACACGCGCACGCACACACACACACACACACACACACACACACGCTGGTATCACTCGCGCACACACACACACCTTGCCCTTGATGCTGAGTCCTCCGGTGTCGTAGACTATGCCCTTCCCCACCCAGGCAATGGTTTGAGTGGCGGCTGAGGGGGTGTGGCTTAGCACAGCCAGGGCAGGGGGGTGCTCCGCTGCCTTGCCCACTCCATAGATCCCTACACACACACACCAAACGCAGACACACACACGCACACACAGACACACACACACACACACACACAGAGCTTTAGATGGATTCAAGAGAGATTGGCAGGTCCAGTGATGATGTCAGATCTGTTTTCAGTTCTGGTTCTGTCACAGATACTCATTATCGTATCGGCCCTGATAAAACTACAGCTGTCCCCTAATGAGTGTTTTCCGTTCATCTTCTCTATGTTCTAGAACAGGGGTCTTCAACCTTTTTCAGCCCAAGGACCCCTTGGCTGAGAGAGACACTGAGCAGGGACCCCCACCCCCGCCGCCCCAAATTTGGGCCTGATATTCATATAATTTATTTGGAACTAAGTGTCAGTCACACACACACACACACACACACACCTACACATTTTTGAACAGAATTACAAATCATCTGTGACACACAACTCGTTTCAATTTATTCTGTTTATTATTGACATTTTTTCTCCCTTACAGTTAGCCATCACTCTGTATTCAATTAGGGAGGGACACATAAATGAGTAGCTTGAGAAGCTTAAGTATGGATGAAATATCTCATACCTAGTGAGAGATCTGACGTTTGAGAATTCATCATTCATGTCTTTGGCAACAACATTCTCCCTATGAAGCATGCAGTGAGTCATACATGGCTCTTGCACCGTCTGTGCACATCGCGACACATTTTGGCCAGGGTATATCATGTTCACGGGAAAAATTGTCGATCACTTTGAAAATCTCTGAACTTTTTGTACGTCCATGCAGCTGCTTACAGAATATAAATTCCTCCTGCATCTCATTTTGGTCGACAAATCACAAAAAAGCTAAAAGCCGAGCGTTTGACACATCGGTGGATTCGTCTAATTGTAGTGCAAAATAATCTGCCTTCGGGAGTTTTGCATTGGGATGCTTTTCAGTTTTTTCCCAAACATTGTTTTGCACATATCACTAGCTGTTGGCAATATTAAACTTTCCGCAATTACGTATGGCTGTTTGGTCTGAGCGACACGTAATGCAACTTGATAAGAGGCTTTTAAAGCTAGCTCGCACACTTTGTCTGATTGTCTCATCAAGGTCTGCTGGCCCTCAAAAGATTTTAAACGGGAAACATTAAATGTTTTTTTTCTTTCAAGTGAGCATGGGTTGCCTTTGAGTGTCGTTGCAGCTTTGATGGTTTCATAGTTTCGTTTGATAGCACGGAAGGGCAAAACACGCACACTGCTAATTCTTCACCATCGTTCTCTTTGTAGGTGAAGGCAAACTTCAGATAATTCTCTGAATATTTACGTGTCTTCTCCCGTTTGCGTTTTTGGCTGTTCATGGAAGGGGTGTTGGCATCCTCTGAAGGTAGATCATCTGAACCGCCATCAGTGGTGTCTGACGTGGAGCTTTTGTTCCGAGAAATTACAAAACGATCAATCATTTCATATTGTATGGTTATAGCAGGTAACGTCTTTTGGCACCAGATAGCTAAATGTAGCTAAAAGTGCATATGTTACCATTATGATCAAATTATCGCGTGAAGACTCATGGGTAGCCTATGTAGGAAATTATTTTTAAGGAATAGAAAGCATTTTTAACGTTCTGTTTATGTTTATGTAGTCTTTTGGACGTTTTTAATTTTTGGAAGAGGGAAAAAATGCTTCAGATGAAATAATTTGGCGGACCCCCTGCAGTACCTCCGCGGACCCCCTGGGGGTCGCGGACCCCCGGTTGAAGACCTCTGTTCTAGAAGATAACTGTGTGTGTGTGTGAATATGAGTGTGTGTGTGTGTGTGTGTGTGTATGTGTGAGTGTATGAATGTGTGTGTTGACTGTACCTCCAAAGCCCTTCTGCTTGAGCTCCTCTCCACGGATGATGGTGGGGGTGATACCCAGCTCCTGCCCAACAGCACGGATTTCCTACACACAGACACACAAAAATGTTATATATATACTGTATATATATATAAAAATAAACATACAGCCCTTCCCCCTGCAGAACCAGGAGAAGGTGGGCGTGGGAGATGCCATCATCTACCTACTGCACAGGGCACACTCTTATCTGGATAAGGGGAAAGGTGCTGTCAGAATCATGTTCTTTGATTTCTCCAGTGCCTTTAACAGCATCCAGCTCTTCCGACTGAGCTCTTGCAGATGGGTGTGAACGTCCACCTGGTATCCTGGATAACAGACTACCTGACGGAGAGACCAGTTTGTCAGGCTTAAAGACTGCCTTTCCGAGACTGTGGTCTGCAGCACCGGCGTTCCACAGGGGACTGTGCTCTCACTAGTGTTGTCACGATACCAAAATGATGACTTCGATACAATACCTGCCATAAATATCATGAAATCCGCAGTCGGGGAAGCTTAATGCTCAAAATGAATAGAAGATACAAGCTACAATAAATAATATGTAATAAAAAAATCACCAAACATACCATTTAAAAAAAAGTATTCACTTTCAGACGTGTGTCAGTCAGAATTTGCGCATGTCCTGTTCAAACAGAAAGGAGACAGCGAGACGGTGAGGCAGCGACGAGCTGTGCCTCATCTCAGATTGCGCAATCCCTCACAAACTGGGTTAAGCGCATGCGTAGAACCTATTTAGTTTTGCTGATCTGACGTAACGCCGCAGTGAAAAAGCATGGAGAGGAGGCAAACAGTACCTCTGCTTCAATGAAGGGAGCATGCGAGAGCCCACCGGTCGGGTTTATGCTTGTTCTGCCGTTACTCTTCTTTTATTTTACCTTGACTACGAAAATGGAAGATTCTATAGCTAAGCTAAAACATTTCTCATAACTGGACTTTCAATCAAAACGTGAATTGATCAATAATGGGAGACCAATGCCGTAGCTAAAAGGTATGCTTCAAACGACGGGACAGAAGATAACTCGATCGACTTCTCACACCCAAAGCCAAATTGCTTTGAAAATATTTTTAACCTCAAGAATAGATTTGGTTTTGGACGTACAGCGGAGACCCTCAGGGGGCCTGTGCAACTTCGTAAGAGTTCATATTCACGAGTGCATAATCACACATATTAACACGAGTTCATCACAAGCTAGCAGCTGCCAACTGTATGTAGCTACCTTACCTATGTGTGTGTAAAGAATGCTGATATGAAAAACAACCAGTAGTCAATGTGCAAGCTGCCAATTGAATGGTGATTTAAGCTACTGTATTGGGTTTATATATTTGTAAATCTGACTCTGAAAGAGTCAGTGCCTCACCAGCCACGAACCTCACCGCACGTTACTGTTCCAGGTAGCCTAATCTCAAGACGAAAACTAAGGACATTTCCTCTATAATTCTATTTTATTTTAGTTAGTTTTGTAAAGACACAATACAGTTTCAGTTAGTTATCGTTTTTTTATAAAGCCTCGTTTTTATTTTTATTAGGGCCATCCGATATCCCTTCGGCTAACCTATCCTTAAAAAAAATTCTGCACTATTTTAATGAAGTATGGATACTAAAAATATGCAAAATCGTATAGTTTTAAACGTGGTCAACACCTACAAATACCTAGGTGTTCATCTTGACGATAAATTGGACTGGTCAGCCAACAAAGGGCCATTCAGCTGTACAACTCCACGCGGAAGGGGATGGGGGAGATGGACTTCTCTGCATGAGTCTACCTCAGTCTGCCCTCACCCATCCTCCATCCCATCTTACCATAGCAACCCACTGCCCATCCTTGTACTGGTTATATTAGCCCTTTGCACAGACTGTATATCTCACTTTTGCAACTTAGTTTTAAATGATTGTTTAGTATGTCCATTACTATTTGTGTTTATTTATGTTTTGTAAGTTTCACTACTTTTAGTTGTAAGCTACTGGATGTCCTAAATTTACCTCGGGATAAATAAAGTATCCATCCACCCATCAGTCACCAGTCATTTTAAAATGGTGACACACACACACACACACACACACACACACACACACACACACACACCTCCAGGAAGTGATCAGTGTTCATCTCACTGCAGGGTGTGTCCACGATCCGTGCAGCCAATCTCACACCGTCTGCTGCATTATTCAGACACTACACGGAGAGAGAGATCAGAGTTAACACACACACACACACACACACACACACACACACACACACACACACACACACACACACACGAGGTGGGGTCATGTGGGTGTGTGCCAGGAGTCATTTGAGGGGTGTCTTGTACCTTCAGGGTGCTGGAATCCAGAGGGCCGTTGTTGTTGCCAACGGTGATAAACTCCACGGTAACCTGCTTCTTCTCCGCCCGCCGTGAGGAAGAGGAGCGGCGAGTGAAGACAGGGAAGGCCCGAGAGACGGCACACGCCGAGGCAAACACATCTGAGCGCTCACACACCACCTACACCACACACACACACACACACACCACACACACACACACAGTTACAGACAGGGAAGGCCCGAGAGACGGCACACGCCGAGGCAAACACATCTGAGCGCTCACACACCACCTACACACACCACCTACGCACACACACACACAGGGAAGACTCCTTTCAGACTCACTCAGGTAAATGTGATGGTATGTAGTTTAGTTTCTGTAGCGTAGTAACTTCTGAAGAATCTTGTTTACATTCTCTCCTGCAAGCCAACTAATATACACCACATATTATTCCATCCCTAATGAACACTAGTCAGAGCTCAGTGTCTCTTACTCGCACACGCTCACACACACACACACACACACACACACACACTCTGCATCTGGAGAGGTGGTTTGACCTGGTTATGGGGAAAGTCAGGTGCCTCTACACTTCCTTATGATCAACAACAAGGAAGCACGACAGAACCTGCACACACACACTAAAACAAATAAACACACACACACTCAAACAAACAAACACACACACACAGAGTTGAGGTGTTTCTCATATACACACACACACTCAGTGTGTTTACATGATGGTATAATTCGAATCTTTGCTTAGTCGGACTATGCTATCTTTTGGGGCAAGTGCTATTATCCCAATATACATGGCAGTGAATAAATCGAATCATTGGCCGAAAGCATGTCATATCCGATACGATAGGTGGCGCTGTTTTCATTACAACTAGTGGTGATACAGCCCTTTCCGCTTGACCTCTTCACCACTACAAATAACAACAACAGTTGATTGAGCATGAATCGCGTCTGTTCATCGGTCCAGAAATGCGTGTTGCCTCTTGGGTTGTTTGTTTGTTTGTTTGTTTGTTTGTTTGTTTCTGCCGGGCCGATGTGTTTATAAGTTACATTATTCAAAGGTGAAAGATAAAAGGCGAGAGAAACGCACGCACATTCACACACACGCGCAAATAATGGGTTACAGCCTAAACGCATTGCCCTTCTGCCAGTTGCATCAAATTGTTTTAGTACTTCTTCGCTGTCGATTTCCAAATCTGTGTGAATATTCATGAGAGCAAGTCCAGTCAGTCTTTTCGTAGATAGATACAAGACCTTCAGGACGCAATGAATGTTTGGGTAGAAATTTGCCGAACTTTCCAGGGCTTGATAAAGTTCACTGCGTAACTCATTTAGCTGTTTCCAGCTCTGTATCTGCATCGTCAACGCTGGGCATTAGTTGTCTGTACTCCGATTTTATAGTTTCCCCATTTTAATAAATATGCATTCATGATATATTTTTCTTCTTCTCGCGTAGCAGAAGGTACGCCCAGTGCGTACGGCTGCATGCGCCACTGGAACTCTGTGCAATTAATACAATACATAATAGGCTAATTGATACAATATCTCCTCGTTTGAGTGCAATGGGAGTGTATGATCGATGTTGTCTATAAAAGGTATTTACGGGAAAATATCTCGATCCACCTGTCACGTCTCTGTCTTTAGAGGGCAGCGCCAGATAACCGAACAAAACTCAACTCACGCTTGCCTCACTTTTTTTCAGCGCCAGATAACTGAACAAAACTAAACTCACGCGTGCCTCGCGTGCACAATACCAAATTTCATCATATTTGATAAAATGATCGACAAATTAGTTGTGAATAGTATCACCGAGTTTGACAGGTATTGGTCAGGGGAGACAGCCCAGTGTTCCGAAAGCCCGATATTCCGAAATCTCAATATTCTGAAAAATAGTCCCCCTGGCAAAATTTCGAAATATTTTAAGTGGCACAAAACACACACAGCATTTCGTTTGCACAGCAGAGCGGAGACGCTCACCGGGCTATCACGCATATAACTTTTCCTAGGCAATATTTGTTAACTTAGCCTACTCTGGTTTTGAATATGGGGTAGGCTACCACTCATGCGAAGGACATCACCGGCAGATTGTCGCAGGACATTACGCAGATCTTGTCAAGCACTGACAAAGCATGCATGAATGCATAAAAATATTTTTGTATCATCGCGATGCAAATGCATGTGTGTATAATAATATTCTGAATTCAAGTTAATGCTTGTGAAATAAAGGCATTTGTATGTTTATGATTGTGTGATTCATTGGGATGTGCATGTGGGCTATAGTGGTTCACGTTGCTGTACTCACAATTTCGGAACAGCGGGCTGTCGGAAAAATGGGCTTTCGGAACATTGCCATGGAACCTTGGTCAGGTAATAGCCGAGTGACAGCTGATTTGACAGTACTGCTGTTGTTTTAACCAAATAAAATGTGGAACGTCCTTATACGTGTTTAAGGAGGGGTTGTAAAGGTGCTCATATCTTCGGACCTCTTCTGTTATGTTTGTTCATAATCAACAAGAATAAGCTTGTGAGACAGTCTGCAGGATATTCATAAAAAACCGTGTCATTAGTATGAACAGTTGAGACAACTTATCCCTCTTTCGTCTTCCGGGTCACGACCTGGCAGGGAGAGAGGGAGCAGTTGCTTATCCAATTCACCGTTACATGCCGCAATAGTCGAACTATCAACTGGATCGGATCGAGTTATCCAGGGGTGTTAGTCCGACTATGTGCGGTCCGACTACGATCCGACTAAGGTGCTTAAATGAAACGGATAATGCGATTTCAGTCCGACTAAGGCAGTTATTCGAATCCATGTAACCACGGTCACACATACACACAGGGTTGTGGTGTTTCTCATATATATATATATATATACACACACACACACACACACACACACACAGGGTTGTGGTGTTCAATACCTTGCACACACACACAGGGTTGTGGTGTTTCACACACACACGGTTGTGGTGTTGCTCACACACATACACGCACAGGATTGTGGTGATTCTCACACATACGCACACAGGGTTGTGGTGTTTCTCATATACACACACACGCACAGGGTTGTGGTGTTCAGTCCCTTGCACACACACACACAGGGTTGTGGTGTTCAATACCTTACACACACACACACACACACACACACACACACACACACACACAGGGCAAAGCTGTGTAAACTGACCAGGATGCAGCGTGTGTTCCCGGCGGTGGGCAGGCACGTGCGGACCAGGCGGCTGAGGAAGTGGGCGGCGGAGGGGCTGTTGTGGCGGCTGACCCGCGCCGGCAGGGAGGCTACCACCGCATGGCCCAGATACAGAGGGCAGCTGTCTGTGGGGTTGGGCTTCAGGAGGCCCAGAGCTGACTGCCATACCTGAGGGACGAGAGCACACACACACACACACACACACACGCACGCACACGCACGCACACGCACGCACACGCACGCACACGCACGCACACGCACATATATTAAAACACAGTCTGCCATACCTGAGGGACGAGGGCACACACACATATTAAAACACAGTCTGCCATATGTGAGGGATGAGAGCACACAAACACATATATTTAAACACAGTCTGCCATACTGAAGGCAGAGGACACACACCTGCCATATCTGAGAACAGAGAGGACAAAGACACACACACACACACACACACACACACACTAGGGTGACCACCTGTCTGTCTTTTCGAGCTTTCTGTCCAGACCTAGGCGGAGTGTCCTTTTGAGCATGGGTCTTCCTTTTTCACATGCAACAGCAACCATTGCCTAGAAGTAGCAATGATGAAACTAGATACCTATAAGTAGCAATGATGAATGTAATGTGAAATGAAACTAAATATTTGAGGTGTCCTCTTTCCTGGCCCTTTGTCCTCCTATTCAGACTCGCTCATGGTCACCCTCACGCACACACACCTCTTCAGAAACTGCCATACCTGAAACCAAGGGACAGGTTTAGGTATTTCATGGAAGACTGGAAGAGGAACAGACACACACAGAAAGTTCACAACCACACAGACAAGAAGCTCCTTCACACCACAGGCAACCTAAGGGAGATGATTCTCCCCCTCACACACACAGCTACAGGATGACAGGCAACTGACCTTCACACACAAGCATCTTCTAACAAACTCCCGTTTAAAATCATGAGAGGCTCATTAAGTTCCAGAGTACAATCTGCAGAGTCAACACGCTTGCTTCCGTTACGGACCAGGTGCTCTACGCAGCAAACCGGGACACTCCGTCCGCACAGAACTTATAAAACACACTCACTCATTCAGACGAATGGTATATAGGCCTAACAGTTACCTAACCATTTTTACTTCCATTACTGTTATGCCAGGTACCCGGATTAAAGGTCGTTAGTTTTATTATGTGCCAACACTGATAACCAGCTGTTGCACTAAGAGTAATTGGTACTTCAGAGGCGCCGAGACGTAAAATAAAAAAACGAGAGCACAGTCCATTCTCGAATTTGTCCAACCGTTCATAGCTTCCCGTCCGGAAAGTCAAATGAATCAAAGTTAGCCAAGAGGCTTAGATGAGTTGGTAATGATGCCGGATTAGCTCACTGTCAATCTCTTTTAACAAGCTAGTAGAGGTGCATTCTGTACCTGCAACCACCGCCCATCACTGAAGTTCTGCTAGCTGCAAAGCTAGCTTTACATGAGCCTCACAGTTACAGCTGAATCTGAAAAGACTTTAGATAGCATGCTAAGCTAACGAGACCCCTACCGATGTCTTAAGGCAGCTAGATAGTTAGCCTAGCTGACCATTTTATAATCTTGCAGTAGATTAGAACATCCAACGGCGGCGAAATAATAGCAAAATATTTTATTAAACTAAGGTACAGAAACGTTTACTTATCAGTAAATGCAACTTGCTAACCCGGTGCTGTTTACTAACTTAGTCCTGCCACTAACGCTCAATGAACATGCAGTTTCGGAAACAGGTTAGTTCCCTTTCTTCGGCAAATGTCTCTCTACCTCTTTGGTGACGGCCGGCTGCAGCTTGCCCTTCACTTGTGTCCAGTTCAGCTGCTGCAGGTTGCCCAGTTGGCCGATGATTAAAATCGGGCGATTCTGCGGCTCGGAGTCCCCGGCAGACGCCTTAAACTCGAGCGCCACATTCGCCATCTTTAGCCAGAGTAACCAGGAGGTTTGATGGAGAGACGAACTTTGACCTCCTTGTCACTGATTATTGTTCCGCTTCTCGCGAGTGCTTGAAGGACCGCGCACGCTAGTGCCGTGGGGTCGCTCGCATACACATACCGTATATAGATATGTATATATGTCTATGGTCGATCGTCTTTGGGTCGTGTTACTCTTGGTTCAGTGTCAGCATACACCATACTCGAGCCAATAACATTAGTCAGTCTTCACACACTGTACAGCCCAAGCCACAGCTGGCCCTATGTATTACACTAAAAGGTATTCATTTGATTTGAAAGTAGACTTTTGGAATAGTTGCTCACAGCCTCATGACACAGACCAGCCTTCACCCAGAGAGAATAGGCTAATGAGGTAATATCTTCTCTGTATAGAGCCATTCCGAAGGTTACCCAAGATTTTTTTTTTTAATAATTGTAAACTTGTCTTCCATAGTGAAATTCCTCTGATGTTAAACACAACACAATCACATTTCATGTTTATTCTGTAAAATCTTTCTCCATACATAACCCCTTGTGCAGCTTACGATACGTCCGTACAGTGTCATAGGGTGGCACCTGTTTCTCCATCACACAGAAAACATCATAACACGGAAGCCAGTGATGTCACTGACACGGTCCCCATCCCGGATATGGAAGCATCTTTAGCCACGATCCACTCATTTCTGAGAAAAGCGACTTGATCAAACAGAGTATGAAGCAGTCGTGGTATATGACACCATCTCAACACCAGTTTCAAAACAAGATTAAACAAACAAACAGGTATGTCAGATACAGAATTGAATTTGAGACAGAAAAGTGTAGTGGACTTGATTGTGGATAACTTATCTTACATTTCCCCACACCATTCAAACCATAGGCATCCCCTCTATACAATCTTCACAATTTGTACACTTGAAAATAAATAATTACTTCATATTTTACAGGAGACAGTAGACTCCATAGCCAGGATAGAACCCCCAGACATCAGTCCACACACACGAGAGTCGATGGCCAATCAGATTGGCCTGAAAGTGCATGTGTAAACAACATGACAACAGAAATGGTCCAGAAGCACAACAACAACAACAACAACAACAACACTTTCCCCAAGTCCTTGAGCTGTCAGAGGGAACTGGGTCGCCCCCTGCTGGACAGCATGGGTAGAGACTCTGGCTGCTGGGCTGCAGAAAGGAACAGCAGGGTATTCACACACAGGTGACTGAAGGGAGATGGAGATAAAGCGGCAGTCTTCTCACACTACTGCAGGATATGTTATGTGATGACCAGGAACTGACAGTGGTGCACTACCTCTCGCCTCCTATAGGGGGCTTTCCAGTCTGAGAGCTGTGCTGCCACTCTCCTCCTAGAGGGGGCAGAGTCTCACAGCATGACAAACACCAGCAGTGGGAGAAACTCAAGGCATCTGAGGGTAGGGCCACAATCCACCTCTCCTCAACACTGCTGTTAACCTCAGATCAGATCAGAGTCAAAGAAAAGAAAAAATACACACACACACACACACACACACACACACACACACACACACACACACACACACACACACACACACACACACACACACACACACGGAATTCTTCCAGGCTGGACAGACATAACACAGATAAAGCTTACGCAAGTATACGCAAATCAACAATGGGCTCCCATTTCCAAAGTATGGAGATCAGCGCTGTTTCACTGATCCATTAAAGAGACAGAGAGAGTGTGTATGTGTGTGTGAGTGTGTGTGTGTGTATATGTGTGTGTGGGGGGGATTTTTAAGATTCCATTGCACTGGATATCAGATAAGCTTTAGACAGGGAGGGTGTGTGTGTGTTTTGATGTGCTCCGTCCCAATGGAAACCCTTGAGATGATGTTGCACACACTGAACATAATATCACTCTTCTGTATGGAGTGTTGTAGAGACAGGCAATCCTGATTGGAGCACAGATAAGGCCCTCATACACACGCACAAATGTAGGAATGTGTGCTAAAACTTTGTGATAAACAAAATGAGAATTAAAACCACGACTATGACGAAGAGGATTAAAATGACCAGCATCTTGCGGTTTTTCTTCTGGTACTGTTCAGCCTGCAGAGAGAAGAGAGACAACAGCATCACCACAGCAGCACAACAGCATCACACACACACACACACACACACACACACACACACACACACACAGCACACAGAACTAAAGTATAGGGTCTACTAAAGAACTAAAGTATAGGGTCTACAGCACACACACACACACACACACACACACACACACACACACATAACTACTAAAGATCTAAAGTATAGGGTCTACTAAAGAACTAAAGTATAGGGTCTACAGCACACACACACACACACACACACACACAGCACACAGAACTAAAGTATAGGGTCTACAGCACACACACACACACACACACACACACACACACACACACACACACACACACACACACACACACACACAGAACTAAAGTATAGGGTCTACAGCACACAGAACTAAAGTATAGGGTCTACAGCACACACACACACACACACACACACACACACACTAAAGAACTAAAGTATAGGGTCTACAGCACACAGAACTAAAGTATAGGGTCTACAGCACACACACACACACACACACACACACACAACTACTAAATAACTAAAGTATAGGGTCTACAGCACACACACACACACCACACACACACACACATAACTACTAAAGAACTAAAGTATAGGGTCTACTAAAGGACTAAA
>NC_045156.1:16648602-16663602 GCF_900700415.2 Clupea harengus
CTGGAGTGAGTGTGGATCTGGAGTGTGTGTGGATCTGGAGTGTGTGTGGATCTGGAGTGTGTGTGGATCTGGAGTGTGTGTGGATCTGGAGTGAGTGTGGATCTGGAGTGAGTGTGGATCTGGAGTGAGTGAGTGTGGATCTGGAGTGTGGATCTGGAGTGAGTGTGGATCTGGAGTGAGTGTGGATCTGGAGTGAGTGTGGATCTGGAGTGTGTGTGGATCTGGAGTGTGTGTGGATCTGGAGTGAGTGTGGATCTGGAGTGAGTGTGGATCTGGAGTGAGTGTGGATCTGGAGTGAGTGTGGATCTGGAGTGGGGATCTGGATCTGGAGTGAGTGTGGATCTGGAGTGAGTGTGGATCTGGAGTGGGGATCTGGATCTGGAGTGAGTGTGGATCTGGAGTGAGTGTGGAGTGAGTGTGGATCTGGAGCGAGTGTGGATCTGGAGTGAGTGTGGATATGGAGTGTGTGTGGATCTGGAGTGAGTGAGTGTGGATCTGGAGTGAGTGAGTGTGGATCTGGAGTGAGTGAGTGTGGATCTGGAGTGTGTGAGTGTGGATCTGGAGTGAGTGTGGATCTGGAGTGAGTGTGGATCTGGAGTGTGTGAGTGTGGATCTGGAGTGAGTGTGGATCTGGAGTGAGTGTGGATCTGGAGTGAGTGTGGATCTGGAGTGAGTGTGGATCTGGAGTGTGTGTGGATCTGGAGTGTGTGTGGATCTGGAGTGAGTGTGGATCTGGAGTGAGTGAGTGTGGATCTGGAGTGAGTGAGTGTGGATCTGGAGTGAGTGAGTGTGGATCTGGAGTGAGTGAGTGTGGATCTGGAGTGAGTGAGTGTGGATCTGGAGTGTGTGAGTGTGGATCTGGAGTGTGTGTGGATCTGGAGTGAGTGTGGATCTGGAGTGAGTGAGTGTGGATCTGGAGTGGCTGTGATGCAGATCAGCACCAGATCCGGGTTGGCTCTGGTTCCAGTCTAGGGCGGCTCCAGATCAGAGTGATGGAATTCTAGGAAGTCTGAGAAGCATTTGTATTTCATGTGAATGTGAGAATGGGACAGAGCAAGGGACAGAGCAAGCAGCAGAAGCCCTCTGCACGCTCTCACACACAGGCACGGTATCTGGGCCCCAATCACACCCACTCTACTTCAACTCAAACAGGACACCTGACACCCCCCCTCCACACACACACACACACACTGTACTGAGCAGCAGAATCCCTGAAAAGACAATATCCAACAGTGCCATAGAAAGAAGCTGTGACATGACGTGACGAGTACCATCCCATGAACCCTGAACCCAAGTGATTTATTTCAAATCTGATCAATCTTTCTTTGTGTTTCCTGAGCTCGTGAGCACAGCTGTGATTTGAGTGCTTTCAGAATGAGAGAGACAGCCTGAGAATATGGCTCTGGCAAACAGAGGCACCAACATGGCAGCAGTGAGGCCAGCAAGCCCATCGCTCCGAAGTGCACATTTTCTCTGACTTGTGTGAAGAGTGTGCAGAGGCATGAGCCGCCTCCTCCTCCTCCTCCTCCTCCTCCGTCACACCACAGAGCTGCTGAATGGAAGTGTGTGGTCCGGTCACATCATGTCACATCACGTCTAGGCAGTGTGCAGAGGAAGACAAGCAAGCCTGATATGCCAAGCACAACGACAACAAAGCAGGCACAAAACACACACACACACACAAAGGCATGCAAACAAGCTAAATCTATGGTCTATATTTGTTGTTTTCCCTTCTTCTCCAAAACAACAAGGAAATGGCAAACTGTGCTACAAGCCAGATGACAAACAAATTCACTCATTCCCTTATTGGGGTTCTGGTTTAAAAATGTCCCCTCAGGTCTTAGAGAAGACAACCCCAAACCAACCAGCACGGCAGAGCTGAACCTGAGTCTGAATACCAGCTTTCATGCTCTACAGAACAGACTAAACATCAGTCCTGTGGCAGGCCTAAGATAAGCATGGAGATTAGAGTAAATACCAGCATTAAAAAGTCCCAAAACAGAAAGGCCAGAATACACCAATCAGTGTTGGACTGATAACATGAACAGACGCATTAAACTTCATGTACACTATTTATTTATTTGTTTGTTTTTCTAGTCTTTTAAATTGGGCCTCTTCAAGAAGCTGACAGAAACCCAGCACAAACAGTGACTAGGACTGCCACACAGCAGGCACACTGCGCTATCCTTCTCTGGGCAACACAGATCTGACAGAACACACATCACCAACGACCAAGAATACAAAGTGCTGGTCTGACATAGTAAACATTCTCAGTGGTGGTGGAGAAGGCCTCTCCATAGAGATGCAGAGAATGGGTGAAATACGTTACTTTTAGATCCGTTTTAGTTACCGATCACTCTCTGAACCGTACCAAAAACAAAGCTACTAGCTAGGTTTATCAGGAGAAAAGTATCTGGGAAATATGTCAGTTATACCTAATACTCTAACTCGTTGAAAATTGTATCCCTAGCAAGCAAACTCCTGTAACGTATTCGGCTAACCGATGTCTATGTGTTCCTGCTCAGTTATTATGAACAATTAAGCTGTGATTTATAAAGTTGACTGAAATGGTAAATCTACCGAATCAATATCATCAACAAACCCCACTTCTGCGGTGACCCATCTGATCTGCTGGTAAAGCAATTAGAAGTTATGACTCCGATGAGATTGAATCAGTATTATGAGGTTTCGTGGGCATGATGGTTAGAGATATGAATCGGCGAAGAACATTCTTAGACATACTATATGTCTAAAATGGCAAGCCGAACGGCAACAGCACGCAGCAGCTGAAAGTTTGTTTAGGGCGCTACTAGTTTCCCAGATTAATTGATGTAAATTAGCTAGCCAAGTTAACGTCAGCTAGTAACATCAATCAGACTGGACTTGCTAGCAGGCTAGGATAGAGTTAACTAGCAAAACGTCACTCAGTGCACACCAAACACAACCAATATCTGTTGGCTAACAGATATCCAGCTTGAAATAGCAAACTATTGGTTTGCTAACCAACAGATTAGTTAGCGAACTAAAACACATGAAATCAAAACGATCCAGACGATTAACATTAGACTCACCGCAGCATTGCTACGTGTACTCAGAGTACGACGGGGGTCGTGTGTACTCACTTGCTCAGCCAAAATCTGCCGGTTTTGGATTGCATTGTTCCGCATTAATAAGAAAGCATCGGTCAGACGCCTAGTTGCCATGGCTACTATGTGCGAGATGGATTTAGCTAGCTAAAATGCTAGCTGCAAAAGTTAAACAACGTCTACTAGACGTCGGTTTAAAGCTATAACCTATAGCTACAAGCTCTGATGTCTAACTGGCTGTCCTCAAGACAACGTTAGCGAGCTAGCCTGCGAAGGCGCAGGCTGACTCGCCCACCAGCTGACAGGCACCAAAACATCTAATAATCCCCGTCCCTCCGACTTGAAATTACTGATGGCTTGTGTCGTGTATCGCTCCTCAGGTGTGAACATAAATGATAAAAACAAAGGCGATGATAAATTGTCGTTTATACTATCCTATTTCAGGAGTGTAATACGAGTCGTTGGCCTTTGAAGCGTGGAAAACGTAAAGACGTTTACGTGCTACTGAACTGCTACCACTTCCGCTTAACTGGACTCTGCACAATGTACGCATGCGTTTCACGAAACAGTTTGGTGCAAATGTTGTCGACAGGTTTCAACAGAAGTCAAAGCATAGGAGATAAATAAGAACTATAAAGAACCATAATAAGTAAATGTGGGAAACTATTTTTGGAAAATAAGGATCTTAGACCGTCACAATTAGTACATGATCAAATTAATGTAAGCATGGAGATAGCTAGCTTTGCTGGCGAGTTTGTGTGTTTAATATCCAATGAAAAAGTGTAGTGTTCTTTGTCCCAGTTTACTGTTTAAAAGTCCATATAGGCTAGTCTCGCCACTTTCGGACAGGAACTTCGGGATCAGGCTCCTATCCAAATGAATGGGGAGAGACCCATAAGTCCACATATGATTTATTTATTCTTCGTATTGACTTGCTCAGTGCGCATGCACAAAATGTCGCTATTGCTATGGTAACGGTGGAAACAAACGGACTGTTCAGGTGAGTCAGTTATATCGTTTCCAACAATGTGATTGGCTATTTAAAATACAGGGCAGGATTTCCAAATCTACCATGTTTACCATAACGCCCCCCCACCTCTCTGTTCATTTCTCTATCAGTGATTTGTCTCCTCCCTACGTCGCTGGGTTACCTAAACAGTTTCCGGTTCCTGGTTCGAGTGAGTATTGAGGTAGCTGAGTTTGTGAATCACAGATTATTGGTTTTCTTGTTACATGTATCACTGTACACCTCTATATGCTAACTGTTGTTTGTAGCATTTGTTTATAACACCGTAATATTTTTGTCACTGGGCCAATCGAGCTTGGTGGAATCTCTCGCTTCCTTCAGCTTGCCAGCTAGCAAGCTAAAACTGACATGTAGGATAAAGTTAACGTTACGGCTCAAATTACTATCTAGTGTTTACATTTCATTGCATGCAAACCCTACCATCTCTGACAATATCCTGACCATAACCAGATAAACATAACGCCGTAATCAGAGCTGAGAACCAGAACGTTTGATAGTTTGAATAGCATGCTAACTTGTTGCCATTGTGAATGGCGTGCGTGCAAAGCTGAAACCTACCGCCTATTATACTTGTAGTCTAGTTGGAAAGCTAAATAAGGTCATGTAGATGTCTCTGGCCAGGACCTAGCCCACTTTCAGTTATGCACGCATCTAACAGTCATTAGTTTGCTTATTTAGTTGCATAGCCCCACTGGCGAGGGCCCCGGGTGGTTGGAAGCGGGAGAAATAAATAATTCACGGGACTCCTGCAAAACGAAATTACTGAACATTACTGAAACTTATTAAAGAAGCTTGCAGAATGGTATTGGTGTTCAATATACTGTTGAGCAACAGACGTGTATTAGGCTACATAGCCTCAGTAAGTGGATGTTTTTGTTTACGCTGGGTCAATGTATGGATAGGCAACGAATCCCTCCCGTGATCCATGGCCCAATCCCGGTGCCGATAGGTGACCATATGTTTGACGGGTAGGTCATTGCGAGCACCAACTGTGAATGCAACACAGCACCAGACCATGTCATGCCCACTGCTGTCTTCTCCAAAACGATAGCTGTCGCTTCGGAGAAAAATACAATCTTCACCGCTGGAAAGTAAAATGCGCCGAATAAGAGCACAGTAGAATGTACCTGACAGTTAACTGTATTGTCCTACCAGCATTCGTTTGTGGATTAATTTACCAGTTGGAAGCAACAATAAGAACAGGTCATGTGCCCGATAGACCCCAGTGAAATGGCCTAGGGCTAGGCTATACGACATGACAGTCCAACTGGATCGATCACCTGTGTGGATTAAACTGGACGAGTCCTAAACGTTTCTGGTTACAGTTTTATTGCTCGTCTCGAGCGAAAGTAGTCTGTTACCTAAATGTAGGTCATCATTAACTTGTTAGATGGTTCAGGTCCTTGGCTATTTAAAGCGCCTTGAGACAATTGTATTGTTTTAGCGCTATTTAAATCAAATATATGGTAACAAAAGACGGTCTCAACTGCATTATGGAACAAACAGGTTTTTTTTCTCTAACGATTTTCATCAAGGAAAAGTTTTGACCCTCAGGTAAGACTAAGTAAACCACACACACGTTTGTACAGTTGTTGCAGTAATCTCCCTCCATGAGTTCTGTTCCATCTGGGAATCCCTATGCAGTTTCCGTCCCATGAATCGGATCGGCTCCAAAAATGTAATGTGTTCCTCCTTGGCCCAAGCTACACCCCATGTTTCATGAAAATGGGGCTGGAAGTTTTTGCGTAATCCTGTTTGCAGACAGACAGGCTCGGGCCAAGCTTGTGTTTGGTTATGTTCTACGCAAAGAGTTGGACTGTTCATCTTTAAACCCATCAGTCTTGTCAGATCCGTAGGACATTGAACAGATCGTGCTCGTGGGCCAGCGGCAATCATTCAGCCTGTCCATACGTTTCTAAATCTTTTAATGTCAAGTTTACAAATCATTTCCTAGTGCAAAGAAAAGCTTACACAGGTATTATATCTGGCCTGTGAGCCAGTATTAAGTATTAAAACCATGTATTAAGTATTTAAGTATTTAAACCATGTTGCTTGGTGGCACTGTGTACCTGCTCCAGTTTAGGGTGAATTCTTCTACCTGGAAGTTCTGTTCAGTCGGGTGGTGTGGTCGTTCAGGACGCTGCTGAGCTGAAGGATGGATGAGGAGGTGTTGACTGAAGTCCCTCCAGTGGGGGGCGCTGCTGACACGCCGATGGCATCAGAGGATCTTCAGCCTGAGGAGCAGAGAGAGGAAGCTACCCCTCACACACACGTGGAGCAGAGAGAAGAAGCTACCCCTCACACACACGTAGAGCAGAGAGAAGAAACTAGCCCTCACACACACATGGAGCAGAGAGGGCAGATCGCGCCTCACACACACGAGGCCACAGAGAAGCCCTCGGAATCAGGAGCAGCAGCGGAGAGGCTGACTCCTGCTGCCCCCGCCGACCTGGGGCAGAATGACGCTGGGGGGCAGGCAGATGGCCCCCCCCAGGAGGAGCAGCCCCCGGAGGACTGGCTGGAGCCGCTGGATGAGGATGACTTTGAGGACGAAGACGAGATGCAGAGCGGCTCTAGAGACGGCAGTGTGAGCGGCAGCATGCTGGGGGTGGAGCGGAGCGGACGAGGACGGGGGGGCAGGGGGGGGTAGGTCACTCCTTTACCTCTATGTGTGTGTGTGTGTGTGTGTGTGTGTGTGTGTGTGTGTGTGTGTGTGTGTGTGTGTGTGTGTGTGTGTGTGTGTGTGTGCGAGCATGTCTGTGTGTGTACGTGTATATGTGTGTGTGTGCGTGTATATATATGTGTGTGTGTGTGTGTGTGTGTGTGTGTGTGTGCGTGCGCATTTATGTGTGTGTATGTGTGTGTGCGTGCGTATATATGTGTGAGTTGTGCGTATATGTGTGTCTGTGTGTGTATGCGTGCAGATATATGTGTCTGCGTATATGTGCCTGTGTGTGTGTGCGTGCGTATATATATATATATATATATATATGTGTGTGTGTTTGTACATGCAGACGCAGGCCGCGGCTTCTGGTTGAGGAGGACTGGGACGACTGGCCAGGTCTAGGTCAGGGGTGGAAGCGGAAAGAAGTGTTTCGACGCTCTGGTTGCTATGCTGGCAAAAGTGACACCTACTACATGAGGTACATGCATACACACACGCACACACACACACAAACACACACACACACACACACACACACACATCGCCCACTGCATACACATGTCACGCATCAATGTACAGTATATATTACATTTATCCTAAATATCGTCTAAACATATGTCGCATCTAGCTATTTACCCTAAAATAGTCACGTGACGTCTTTGTTACAATAAGAAAAATGCCACTCAATTAATTTAGCTGATTCAATTAATTTGGGTTAGTATGTTTTTTTTTTTGTCCAATTCAACGCATATTCAAACAAATGGAAAAAAAAAATTGTCAACTTAATGAATAAATTAATCAAATATATTATTAAACCATTTTTTACATTTCATAAATTAACAAGATTTTACCATCCAGTGTTTTGTATGAATAACAAGAACCGATTCAATGTTCAGGATGCACTGGAGCTCATCTCCATGGAGATGACAGTCAGTTTGAGGGATGTGGAAGTAGCTCAGATACACTGGAGCTCATTGTGTAACTCACCACCTCACCACAGAGGTGCCCCAAGGCTCGGTGTTGGGACCACTTCTCTTTGCCATGTACACCACCTCGTTGGGGCTCCATCATCCGCTCGCATGGTTTTTCATATCACTGCTATGTAGGTGATACCCAACTGCATCTGTCTTTCCCACCTGACGACACCCCTGTTGCGGATCTCGGATTGTCTCTCTGATATATCCACAAGGATAAAGGATCACCATCTTCAGCTGAATTTGGCTAAAACGGAACTGTTGGTCTTCCCAGCCAAACGGGCCATACACCGCAACATCGATATCAAAATTGAGTCCTTATCTCTTGCTCCTTCTAAAGCAGCAAGAAATGTAGGCGTCATTATCAATGACCAACTAACATTCACAGACCACATTGCCTCTGTCTCCCGGTCGTGCCGCTTCTCGCTATTCAACATCCGCAAAATCAGGCCGTACCTAACCCAGTATGCCACCCATCTGCTGGTATAAACCTTGGCGATTTCCCGCCTTGACTACTGCAACGCCCTCCTATCATTTTGATGTGTTGTGGAAATGCAAATAAAAAAAGTCAAACCTGTGTTACCAAGCAGAAAACTGTCAAGCTGATTTATTTTCAAATGAGGAATAAACCGAAACCATTTAGCTGAATAAACAGAAACCATTTAGCTGAGTTTGGCACCCAGAAGCTCATGTCTGGGCACCCACCTGTTGAGCCCTGGATTGACAGCACTAGCACACACACATGTTTACAGTTGAAGCAGCTGTGTGTGTGTGTGTGTGTGTGTGTGTGTGTGTGTGTGTGTGTGTGTGTGTGTGTGTGTGTGTGTGTGTGTGTGTGTGTGTGTGTGTGTGTGTGTGTGTGTGTGTGTGTGTGTGTGTGTGTGTGTGTGTGTGTGTGTGTGTGTGTGTGTGGAAAGCAGCACAAATCTGCACAATTTAAATCCCTCGTGGGTAGAAGTAGTAGATTCATTGTGCATGTTGTATAGTACAGGCAGACTGTCATGTTGTATAGTACAGGCAGACTGACATGTTGTATAGTACAGGCAGACTGTCCAAGACTCTTCGCCTTGAGGTCAGAGTGTCAGCCCGGAGGCAGAGTTAGGGTTAGAGTACTGATATTGACCTTTGACCTCTCGTCAGCCCCAGTGGAGTTAGGGGTAGAGTACTGATGTTGACCTCTGACCTCTCGTCAGCCCCAGTGGAGTTAGGGTACTGATGTTGACCTCTGAACTCTCGTCAGCCCCAGTGGAGTTAGGGAACTGATGTTGACCTCTGCTCTCTCGTCAGCCCCAGTGGGGTTAGGGTACTGATGTTGACCTCTGCTCTCTCGTCAGCCCCAGTGGAGTTAGGGTTAGAGTACTGATGTTGACCTCTGACCTCTCGGTTTCAGCCCCAGTGGAGTTCGCCTGCGGAGCAAGGTTGAGTTGGCCAAGTGTCTGTCTGGCTCCATGGATCTGGGGATGTTTGACTTCAAGTCGGGCCACTTCCTGAGTGAGCAGCCCCCAAGGAAGAGACGGAGATGGACTAAGGTAACAGCACACACACACACACACACACACACACACACACACACACACACAAAAAACTCCCAAAGGAAGTTTCACAAACACTGGGCTGACCCTCATCTTGGGACTGATCTGGCTCTCAGACCAGACCACACAAGACCAGGGCCAGGGCCAGGTTCATTCCAGAATGGTCCACTGCTCTGCAACAGCTACCAGGCCACCACACAGCCTTGGACAAGTGTGTATGAAATGGAGGTTTCATGGTTGGGAGAGCTTTGTGTGTTTCTTGGATGCTGTACAGTTGGGTGCTTGCTTTCCTTCTCTTATGTTCAAGCAGAAATCTGAGCCTTTTCCATTTCTTAATATTACCTTGTGAGGTCGTTGGGGTTTAAAACTCATAGGTGTCCATTACAAGAGACATGTTCAAAAGAAGATTCTGTGTTAATGTTGACTTCTTCAATTGGATTTCAAGACATATTGAAGCTTGCATGGGAGAGACATTGCCCTCAAGCTAACTTTAGCATAGCACACCAGTGCAGCTGTCTTGCATAGCAGGACAGCACAGCCAGTTTTAGCACAGCTAGTTTTAGTTCTATGGTTCTATGGTGCAGCATGCCAGCACATCTAGGTAATAGCATAGCATAGCAGCTAGCTTTAGCAGAGAAGGTCAAACACCGCTAGCTTTATCTGTAGCGTAGCAGGCCAGCACTGCTAACTTTAGCGCAGCATAGTAGGCCAGCCCAGCTAGCTTCAGCTTTAGCATAGTAGGCCAGCACAGCTAGCTTTAGCGTAGTAGGCCAGCACAGCTAGCTTTAGCTTTAGCGTAGTAGGCCAGCACAGCTAGTCAAAGTCAATTTATTGGCACAAACGACACACAGCAACACACAAGTGCATTTAGGGTGGCGACACGGGACACACACACACACACACACACACGCATGCCGAGGTCGCAGTGAATTTTTCCTCTGCATTTTCCCATCCTGGACTGTCCTTCCTCCAGGAGCAGTGGGCAGCCTTTATGGCGAGCTTCAGCATTAGCATAGCAGGCCAGCTCAGCTAGCTTCAGCTTTAGCAGGCCAGCTCAGCTAGTTCTATCTGGGGCAGCATGATGCAGAGTGGTAATGTCCATCCCACTGGGTTGTCTCTTAGGGGAGCATGCAGTCAGACCAAAGCCAAGAGGAGGATCAGCTCTTAGCAGAGAAGGAGCAAAGCCAAGAGGAGGATCAGCTCTTAGCAGAGAAGGAGCGTCCGCCTGCAAAGAGAAAACGAGCCAAAAACTTTAGCGATGTTGAGAAAAGGCGCCTTCACCAGCTTGTGCTCAGTTTCCCTGCTGCTGAAAGCAGGAGTCATGGTAGCTCCTCAGAGACAGACAGGAGCACAGCTTGGGCAGAAGTCTGCCAGAGGTTCAACAGCGCCACCAAGGAGCCGCCCCGGACCCTGCACCAGCTGCAGGTAAGAGTCCAACCCAAGCCCTGCACTCACTCGTTGGACTGACCCTGTGCTTCTGGTGTTTCTGATTCCACTCCTCCTCTCTTTCTTGAAGCTACTCTGGAGGAAAGTGCGTCTCACAGGCGTGCGCAGGGCGGCCCGGCGGCAGAGGGGGCCGCTGGCCCGCGGGGCGGCGCTGATCAAGCTGCGGAGAAAGGAGATGAAACGTCAAAGACGCAGAGCTCTCATTCCCCGCCTCGTCCCCGCGCTCAGCCCCCGCCTACAGCAGCAGCTCCAGCCCTGCTCCCCATCCAGCCCCCTCCAGCCCAACCCTGCCTCCCCCTCGCTGCCCACCCCGCTCACTATTAAACAGGAGAGCGGCGACACACTCATATCCACATACGAACACACACTCATGTGCACACACACCCTGGTCCAGGAGTACAACCCCACCACTGCTGAACACGCTCTTAGCAACAGCCCTCAGCATCCCCCTAGCAACAGCCCTCAGCATCCTTCTAGCAACAGCCCTACCAATGCCGTCCCTGGGCATCTGGTGGCTGATGGCTTGCAGGAGACGAAGCCGTCCTGCTCTACTGGTGAGATCCTCTAGTCATGTACTCTTCAACTCTTTTTCTACTCTTCAACTCTTTTTCTACTCTTTTACTCTTCAACTCTTCAACTCTTCTACTCTTCAACTCTTTTTCTACTCTTCTACTCTTTTTCTACTCTTCTACTCTTCCACTCTCTTTCTACTCTTCTTCTACTCTTCTGTTCTTCTGCTCCTCTAGCCATCTGCTGACTGGTCTGGTCTGGTCCACATTCAGCCAGCAGGGGGCGTCCTTCAGTCAGCTGACTCTGGTCTGGTCTAGTCCATATTCAGCCAGCAGGGGGCGTCTCTCAGTCAGCTGACTCTGGTCTGGTCTGGTCCATATTCAGCCAGCAGGGGGCGTCCCTCAGTCAGCTGATTCTGGTTCCATCATCCGTGGTGGGCTCATGTCTGTCAGTGAGTCATGGGGATGGTGGAACACCTGAACTAGATCAGTGCTCATGTGAGTGTGATCACCTGAGTCACCTGACTGTGTGTGTGTGTGTGTGTGTGTGTGTGTGTGTGTGATGAGCACTCTAAAGAGGCTGCCTCTGTTCCTATGTGTCTGACTCCAGAGCCCTGCGTGAGGGTCAACCCCCCCCCTCCCTGTGCCATGAGTGTCCGGAGAAGACGGCGGCGCAGCGAGTGCGAGCGGCGCCTGAGCGAGCAGCTGGCCCTGACCTTTCACCGGCAGCGCATGCGCTTCCTGCGGCAGGAGCACGAGCTGCGCATGCGCGTGCTGAACCTGGAGCTGGCCCTCAAGGAGCAGGAGCAGGACCTGCTGCACGCACGCGCCGCCAACACGACCAATCACAGCGCACCTCACTGCCCCGCAGCCAATCACAGCACACCACACCTACCTGATTCCGCCCACGGAACCACCCCCAACCCCCAGAGCCCCGCCTTCCCAGGCCCCTCCCACCAGCTCTCCAAACAGAGCCAGACGGCCAATGCTCTGATGGCGCTCATCTCTGGCAGCAGGAAGAGGGCCAGGCAGGACCCTCCCTCCAGGCCACCGTACCCCGACAAACACAAACGGCACGGCACCAAACAGGCGGGTAGGAATGGGGCAGGGTCCAAAAGCCACACCCTCCCCTCAAAGAAGAACGGCAGCAAGTGAAGGTGTGAAGGTGTGAAGGCAGGACATTGACTAATAAAGAAGCTTGCTCATTTTGACAATCAGAGAGGACACTCTTAGCGCGCACACACACACACACTCAGGGTAAGAGATTGTTTATGGGATTATTTGAGGTTTGAAATAATAGTTTGACCAAAGCTTTTCTGTGTTCTGTATGCCCGTTTAGATTAGGCTGAATGCATGGATTTGTAATAAACTGAAGTTTGTTCATTACCAGTCTTGTGTTTCATTCTCAACTTGAGAGTTGCTGCTCATGTAGAATCTGGGCTGCATTCTATTGGAACTCCAGTGCATTCTATTGGAACTCCAGTGCATTCTATTGGAACTCTAGGGCATTCTATTGGAACTCCAGTGCATTCTATTGGAACTCTAGTGCATTCTATTGGAACTCTAGTGCATTCTATTGGAACTCTGGTACATTCTATTGGAACTCCAGTGCATTCTATTGGAACTCTAGGGCATTCTAGTGCATTCTATTGGAACTCTAATGCATTCTATTGGAACTCTAGTACATTCTATTGGTGGCGTCCAGACACTGAAAATGAGCATAAAGCACAAAGCCATTATCAGCATTAGAAGTCTACATGGTATGATTTCATTTCATGTCATATAGGGCACAGACTTTAAGATGTATGATCTCATTTCATGTAATATAGGGCACAGACTTTAAGAAGTCTACATGGTATGATCTCATTCTATGTCATATAGGGCACAGACTTTAAGATGTTTGTCAACTGGACTCAACCTGCTGCTGTTTGGAAGCACTCCTGGTCTGTAACACTCCATTGCTTGGTGGCACTGGTTGCTTGGATGTGTGTGTGTTGAGCTCAGAGTGAGTGGTGTGTGTGTGTGAGGTGTGTGTATCTGTAAGGTGTGTATATGTGTGTAGTCTGTGGAAGTATACTTCAATGTGCACATGTGCGTCTCCAAAGTGTACTAGTCTTTCCGCACACAACCTCAATCACATGCGTCTCCAAAGTCTCTCCGCACGCAACCTCAATCACATGCGTCTCCAAAGTCTCTCCGCACGCAACCTCAATCACATGCGTCTCCAAAGTCTCTCCGCACACAACCTCAATCACATGCGTCTCCAAAGTGAACTAGTCTTTCCGCACACAACCTCAATCACATGCGTCTCCAAAGTCTCTCCGCACACAACCTCAATCACATGTGTTTGCTTCACATGACGTAGAGATATTATTTCAAAGAGGTCTAAAGATTTCTCTGCTCCTTCATAACCGATGACTCTGTTATTCAAATACAGACAGCTACCTACCTTAAACCTTGCTGGTGATCTAATCAGCTCTCATTCTCTGAAGCGTGAAATCAAGGAAACTCATTTGATCAGCGGCTCTCCAGTAGTCTTATGCACAGGGGCCTGCTAATGAGAATGTGTGTCTGTACCGTCAGTCGCTTTGTTGAAATCTTTTTTATTTCATCGTTTATTTGTTTGTTTGGTGTATGTGTGTGTGTGTGTGTAGTACCTGGTCAATGTATCCATATTTGTAGTTGATGGTTAATGCATGCGTGTATATAGTTGTTTGTTACTTGTTGGTTAATAAGTGTAGTCATTGGATAGGGTATGTGTAGTTATTAGTTTTTATATGTGTGTATGTAGTTGCTGGTTGAAATGAGTGTGTGTGTGTGTGTGTGTTTGTAGCGGAAGGATGAGCATTCTCCATCTCTAGACGCCGGAGTGTCGGACGACTCCAGCCACCCAGCAGACGACTCTCGCTCTCGCTCACCCGACTCCCTGCACAGGGTGCCCCTTGCTGGCCGCTCCAGTGCACTGCATCAACACGCTCCCCCATACCCCGACCCGGCCCTGGCTCCACTCAGTCCCCCCTCCAGCCCAGAACCCCCCCACACTGACGACACGGACACTCAGGACTGCAGCACCAATGGAGACAAGGCAACAGGGGGGCCCCCCTCCAGAGACGGGTGAATAAAAGCATATAGTAGCTGTCTGCATCTCTATTGATTAGTGCTGTCTGAGCAGAGGTCTGCATCTCCTCTGTTGATTAGTGCTGTCTGAGCAGAGGTCTGCATCTCCTCTATTGATTGGTGCTGTCTGAGCAGACGTCTGCATCTCCTCTATTGATTGGTGCTGTCTGAGCAGACGTCTGCATCTCCTCTATTGATTGGTGCTGTCTGAGCAGACGTCTGCATCTCCTCTATTGATTGGTGCTGTCTGAGCAGACGTCTGCATCTCCTCTATTGATTGGTGCTGTCTGCATCTCTATTGATTGGTGCTGTCTGCATCTCTATTGATTGGTGCTGTCTGAGCAGACGTCTGCATCTCCTCTATTGATTGGTGCTGTCTGAGCAGAGATCTGCATCTCCTCTATTGATTGGTGCTGTCTGAGCAGACGTCTGCATCTCCTCTATTGATTGGTGCTGTCTGAGCAGACGTCTATCTAAAACTTTCAAATCTAAAACACTGCTGTACTTTCTCTCCTTCTTCAGGGTCTGTTGCAAATGTGGGGGGAGTTTCGCCGCAGTCGCTGTCGGTCAGACGCTTTGCCCCAGGTGTAGAGGTGCGTGTGTGTGTGTGTGTGTGTGTGTGCCAGAGCAGAGGTACGTGTGTG
>NC_045156.1:16673602-16691102 GCF_900700415.2 Clupea harengus
AGATCTGGAAGAAGAAGGCCTATTTCAAAGACCACGCAAATGTGTGTGTGTGTGTGTGGGTGACTTGAGTGAAGTCTGACTTGAGTGAGGCCTATTTGACTGGATGCACATTTTCAATGCAACTCACAGTTTTAAAGTTGCAACCATCACATTTTAAATCTTTATAAGTCATGAAACTTGGGGCTTTTTGGATGTAATCTATTTAAAAAAAATTCCGAATAGGTTTACTACTAAGAACTCCCCCGTCTTTAGCGCTACCTGTGGATTAGGGTCCGATGAACGCTGTGGGCTGCACGCGCCTGTGATAGACACCGGATGCACAGACAGACACTGACACTTCGGTGTGAAGCCCAGTAGTTAACAGTTCAGTTGCCCTATGGAAACAACCAGGAATGTAACGGGCCAGGCTTCTCCGCGCGATCTCGCCAGTACATGTGATGAATTGAATGTTTAATGAGATACAGGTAACAGCGCGTGCTGAACCTGTCCTTTACTGAGCGCCTCGCAGATGCGGTGCGTGACGCTGCGGTAGTAAGCGGGGTTTTTGGGTGAGCTGCACTGGGAAGACGCCTTCAGATGCTCCGGTAGCATCCACGGACCCACGGCAACGACACAATTGCGTGCAGACATGGCGAGAAGAGTGTCACAATCAGCGCTTTACTGAAAGCAGCTGCCAGCCTCGAGGACTATGTCGCAGCTGACGGCGTTTGAGACTCGCGACGCTTTTCTCTGAGGTGGGGTCTGGGGGAAGAGGCGTCCGCAGGACGTGAGCGCGCGCGCACCGCTGGTGAATTTTAATTATCCCAGGTCTGGGCAGACCGGATGCTCGGAATCGTGTGCTTTTCTTGTGTCCTCGCATCCCGCGTACGGCTGCGCGTTCTCTCAGAGTAGCCGGTGTGAAATATCCGCGAGCCATATGAATCACAGCGCACCCGAGGAACAACGCGTTGATTCGCAGATGTGTTCGGGGCTGTCAGTGTTTTTTCCCGGTTAACGCTGAGCAACCCGCCAGTCTAGCCTCCCCTGTCGGATAACCATTCGTTAGCGCACGCAGATGTTTGTGTCGGTCAATAGGCTACCAGCTTGCGCGCCTCGCCATCACCGAGCCTTCGTTCGTGGTGAGTACGAGCTCCCCTGCCTGCACATGTGAATACCCCGTGCTGTTCCACAGCATAACGACAGGTCTTTTACCCTCCGGGATGTTTCCCTTTAATCATTTCAGACAGTGTTGTCAAATTGGCAGATTACACCAGCCCAGTCAGTATGTAGAGTTAATTGAAGAAACGTTAACCTGTGCATAGCATTTCATCACATGCATTGGTTATTTGTACCATTTACATGAACCGTGGATGGCAAGTGTAATTCTTAGACATTAGTGACGGTAGGGTTTGCCACCTGTTTAACGGGAATGCCCGACTCCGCTCTCATCTGACGGTAACAAGTGCGGCCCGTGTCGGTAATTGGAATGCGGCGCTGGGGTGGAATTCAGGAATTCTCCAATTCCAAGAGAAGGATGTCTCTATTTATTTGCCCCAAAACGAAGAGTGGGGGGCGTAGTGCGCTGAGTGCATGTAGCCTTCAGCATCTGCGCATGTGTTGGGCCCTTAATGAATGCAGTCACGGCGAGAACGGGAGATGGATGAGGCTTCAGCCCTGCCGCACGGCCTCGCGCCTCGGTCCTGTGACGGCCTTGTTGTTGTGGTTGTTGAGGCTCGCTGATGGAGTTCCGCGAGCAGGCTGGAGTTTGGTCAGGTTGGGTCCGTGAGTGGCGCCTCTCACGCTCTCCGAGTCGGCTGCTAGCTCGTGAAAGCCAGAGATGAGGAGGATAGACGGGGAGTTCAATTAGACTAACATCAGTACACACACACACACACACACACACACACACACACACACACACACACACACACACACACAGACGGGGAGTTCAATTAGAATAACATCAGTACACACATCAGTACAGGGATAATAATAATAATAATAATAATACATTTTATTTCACAGCGCCTTTCATGTCACTCAAGGACGCTTTACAATTTAAAACAGGAGCAAACAAATAACAAAACAATTAAAATTAAAAGTGCAAGTAAAAACAGCATGGCAACTACAGTGAGAATGCAATCCTGAAAAGGTGGGTTTTGAGAGAGGATTTGAACTGAGGGAGGGAGTCAATGTTTCGGATGTCAGGTGGGAGTGAGTTCCAGAGTTTGGGAGCAGAGCGGCTGAAAGCTCTGCTCCCCATGGTGGTAAGCCGGGCAGAGGGGACAGTTAGGTGGATGGAAGAGGAGGATCTGAGGGAGCGGGTGGAGGTGGCAGTGTGAAGGAGGTCAGACAGGTAAGGGGGGGCAAGGTTGTGGATGGCTTTAAAAGTATGAAGAAGAATTTTAAAGTTGATACGGAAGTGAATTGGAAGCCAGTGGAGTTGCTGTAGGATGGGGGTGATGTGGTGGAAAGAGGGGGTGAGGGAGATGATACGGGCAGCTGAGTTCTGGACCAGTTGGAGCTTATGGAGGGATTTCTGGGGGAGACCAAAGAGGAGAGAATTACAGTAGTCGATACGGGAGGTGACAAGGCTATGTACAAGAATAGAGGTGGTGTGGGGGGTGAGGGAGGGACGGAGGCGATTTATGTTACGGAGATGGAAGTAGGCGGTGCGGGTGGTGATGTTGATATGAGATTTGAAGGAGAGTGAGCCGTCGACGATGACACCCAGACTCTTTACCTGGGGGGAGGGGGAAACTATGGAGCTGTCAATTGAGAGGGAAAAACTGTCAACTTTGAGTAGAGTGGATTTAGTACCGACTAAAAGGATTTCGGTTTTATCACTGTTAAGTTTGAGGAAGTTTGAGGTGAACCAGGTATGAAGTGCAGAAAGGCAATCTGTCAAGGATGAGGGAGGAAGAATGGAGTTGGGCTTGGTGGAGAGGTAGAGCTGGGTGTCATCCGCATAGCAATGAAAAAGAATATTGAATTTACAGAAAATAAGGCCAAGGGGAAGGAGGTAAGTAATGAAAAGGAGGGAACCCAGGACAGAGCCCTGGGGGACACCAGAGGAGACAGGGGACGGTTGGGAACGGAAGGATTTGAGTTGGATGAACTGAGTGCGGTCTGAGAGATAGGAGTGGAACCAGTCAAGGGGGATGCCAGTGATGCCGATGGAGGATAATCTGTTGAGGAGGATGGTGTGGGAGATTGTGTCGAAGGCCGCACTCAGGTCAAGGAGGATGAAGATGGATAGTAAACCGGAATCAGCTGCAATGGGCTCTATGCACGCCAGTAGAACGTTCACGACAATGCCAAATAATATGGCTCACTTACTTCCGGTTTACTTCCTAGTAACTGTCAGTGAGACTTGCAAGCACAGATTACAGCAGAGAACTTCAACAAAGTAGCGTTACATAATGTATAGGCTATATCGAATCATATACTTAAACATGTTAAGTCATACATTCTTAACTTGGATGAAAGAATATTCAACCTTCACAGATACTAACGATCAGGCTTGGGGAGTAACGGAATACATGGAACAGCGTTACGTAATTAGCATACAAAAAAAGTGAACTGTATTCCGGTACAGTTACAAATAAAGAAGACGTAATTAGATTACAGATACTTTTAGCAAAAATTGGGATTATTAACAGGATTACAAATAGATTTAAAAATGCAGAACATTATACCATCATTCACATGCGCACTTTACAACACGTCACGAGAAGACAACAGAGAAAAAAGGTCCATATGATGACCTCGAGTTCAAAAAATGCTTTCCCTGGCTGGAAATATCGACACTATTTTGTCCTCAAAGCTGAAAGTGGGAAGAACATAACAATGCAGTGCACCTTATGGTTACACGCGGTGAAAATACTTTCGTTGTCCAAGGACTCCACGTCAAATTTCATGAAGCATTACAGGCAAGACCAACACTGCTAACGTCTACACAACGATAACATCCGGTTAGCTTAAGGTTAAAGTTGGTTAGCTAACCTGTTAGTATTGATTGCCTACTAACGTTATAAAAAAGGGGGACTTTGGATAAAACACAAGCCCCTGACCGAAATATATTCGTGGCAGTTTAATTGAAGTTTCAGCGTGATGTGTGACTGGGTAACATCTGTTTATTAACAAAGCAAGTTGGGCTATATGTAAGTTAAATGCGCAACGTTACCGCGACTTTCACTCACAAATAACATTTAAACAGCATATTTAAACTATAATACTATACTACTCTTTAGGTCTGCCCTACATTTCAACTTGGAACCCGTAGTCCTACTGTCAGCATGTATTCTCTTTATCAGTTCAGAAAGTGGACACTTGATTCATTAAAAATACTGTCTATGCTCTAAATCTGTGCCGATTTTGTTTTTTTTACTAGCCTATGCTTTGTAAACTGTGGTGTTGTGCACTTTCCATGTAGAGGAGGCTGGTTTGCATAATGACAATCATATTTGTCTTTAAAAAACACTCAGCAGAGGGCAGGTTTAATTGTTAAAACTTGGTTTCCTCATTTTCTTTTCTAAGGTTACATTGTGCTGTTGATTTACAGATTACGCTTAAGTGAAAGCCATTTTATTGATGTCTCTTTTCTGTTGTCTTCATTTGCAAATTTGCCATTGAGGTAATCCAGGTAATCAGTAATTGTATCGGAATACATTTTTAAAGTAATCCTCCAAACCCTGCTAACGATACTATCGCTGTGGTAGAGCAATGTTTAGATTACACACATTAGCCTACAACTAGCTAGTTAACCGTGACGATACAAAAATACAAGAATGACAGTCTCATCTTCGTATTCGTGGATGTAGGAGGAGGCGTACATTTTAAAACCCTTCTCCAGTTTGCTACTGGGTGCCTTTGATGAAGATTTACATAATGAACGTCATTAATTGTGAGTTTTGACAGCTCCGTCAGGCATCGCGTATGAAACAGTGCTATTCTTTCAAAGTAGCGTGAGCGCCGGAAGTAAGTGAGCCGTATTATTTGGCATTGTCGTCAACGTTCTACTGGCGTGCATAGAGCCCATAAGGAGGTCGTTAGTGATTTTCAGAAGGGCCGTTTCAGTGCTATGGCGGGGACGGAAACCAGATTGGAACTGTTCATATAAACTGTTTTGGGATGAACTCTGCAACAAGTGTGGAACGAAATCCCTGCAGGAAAAGGGTGCTCCTTAGCTACTGAGAGTAGTGTGTGTTTGTGTGTGTGTCTGAGAGTAGGAGTGTGTGTGTGTGTGTCTGAGAGTAGGAGTGTGTGTCTGAGAGTAGTGTGTGTTTGTGTGTGTGTGTCTGAGAGTAGGAGTGTGTGTGTCTGAGAGTAGGAGTGTGTGTTTGTGTGTGTCTGAGAGTAAGTGTGTGTCTGTGTGTGTGTCTGAGAGTAGGAGTGTGTGTGTGTGTGTGTGTGTGTGTGTCTGAGAGTAGGAGTGTGAGTGTGTGTGTGTGTGTGTCTGAGAGTAGGTGTGTGTGTGTGTGGAGTTGGAGTTTATTGTCTGCCTGTATATACTTGAATAATGCTACTTCTTGCACACACACACACACACACTCACACATACACATATTGTCCAATTGTGTGCACACTTGAATAATGCTATTTGAAATGTCCAGAACAACATTCTCTCCAGATGTCAGATTTAAATTCACGGATCAGTTTAGTGCCCATAACTCGTAGGTTCTGGTCTCCGTGGATACCCGGCTGAGTGTCTGCGTGTGTGTCTGCGTGCGTGTGTGTGTGTGTGTGTGCCAGATGCACACAGCTTCTCTGTCGCAGGACAGTAACAATTGAGGAGTAAATACAGAAAACGTGGCACAGCTCATACCTCATACCTCACAGCTCCATACCTCACAGCTCCATACCTCACAGCTCCATACCTCATACTTCATACCTCACAGCTCCATACCTCACAGCTCATACTTCATACCTCACAGCTCATACCTCACAGCTCCATACCTCACAGCTCATACCTCATACCTCACAGCTCATACCTCATACCTCACAGCTCACAGATCCTGCCAAATAAAACCTGTTAACCACTTTCAAATTATAACTATTTGCTCTGCACACAGCACTCATGCTATTTACAGTACCTAGCATTTGCCCCGTAGCACCAGCGAGCTAGCATCCCAGACACCTGTTAGTTCCATGCAGTGTGGGAACCACAAACTGTTATACTTGAAGAAAACTAAATATTAAAAATAAACAACTGTGCACTTAGTGAAACATAAATTATCCAAGCATGGGAAGGTTTGGAGCTGCACAACTCACCAAAACAACACGACAACACGTCCCAACACACACGTCAACAACACTACCCAACACACATTCAGAAAAAACACATCCAGCTCTGTCACAGGTGAATGTTGGAGCATGGGGGAGGGGGGGGGATTCACCCAACCCTCACCTGTTGTGTGTGTGTGTGTGTGTGTGTGTGTGTGGCGGGGATTCACCCAACCCTCACCTGTCGTGTGTGTGTGTGTGTGTGTGTGTATGTGGCGGGGATTCACCCAACCCTCACCTGTCGTGTGTGTGTGTGTGTGGCGGGGATGCACCCAACCCTCACCTGTTGTGTGTGTGTGTGTGTGGAGGGGATTCACCCAACCCTCACCTGTTGTGTGTGTGTGTGTGTGGCGTGGCGGGGATTCACCCAACCCTCACCGGTCGTATGTGTGTGTGTGTGTGGCGGGGATTCACCCAACCCTCACCTGTCGTGTGTGTGTGTGTGTGTGTATGTGTGTGTGGCGGGGATTCACCCAACCCTCACCTGTCGTGTGTGTGTGTGTGTGTGTGTGTGTGGCGGGGATTCACCCAACCCTCACCTGTCGTGTGTGTGTGTGTGTGGCGGGGATGCACCCAACCCTCACCTGTTGTGTGTGTGTGTGTGTGTGTGTGGAGGGGATTCACCCAACCCTCACCTGTTGTGTGTGTGTGTGTGTGTGGCGTGGTGGGGATTCACCCAACCCTCACCGGTCGTATGTGTGTGTGTGTGTGTGTGGCGGGGATTCACCCAACCCTCACCTGTCGTGTGTGTGTGTGTGTGTGTGTGTGTGTGTGTGTGTGTGGCGGGGATTCACCCAGCCCTCACCTGTCGTGTGTGTGTGTGTGTGTGTGTGGCGGGGATTCACCCAACCCTCACCTGTCGTGTATGTGTGTGTGTGTGTGTGTGTGTGTAGCTTTGGCAACGTAAAAAAAATACTCTCCCCTTCGTGTTGAATTCACCTCACCCTCTGAGTTCTGTCATGGCAGCTATACCAAAGAGTGGTGTGTGTGTGTTTGGGTCTATAATCTTAATGTATGTTCTGTATGTGTGTGTGTGTGTGTGTGTTTGTGTCTATAATCTTAATGTATGTTCTGTATGTGTGTGTGTGTTTGGGTCTATTATCTTTATTTATGTTCTGTGTGTGTGTGTGTGTGTGTTTGGGTCTATTATCTTTATTTATGTTCTGTGTGTGTGTGTGTGTGTGTGTGTTTGTGTCTATAATCTTTATTTATGTTCTGTGTGTGTGTGTGTGTGTGTTTGGGTCTATAGTTGTGCCGTCTTCGGTAAGCTCTACGCTGACAGCCAGCTAAACTCTTCCTACAAATCACGACTCTGAAGATGTACGTAGTCCACAGGTTTAATGATAATAGATAGGAAGTGTAAACTGAAATTTACAAAAGACATAGACAAATAAATTCTAGCATAAACATATAGTCATTGCATACAGTTACGATAGATTAAATAAACATATATTGTATCTCACAAAATTCACAACAAAGGATAAAACATACCAACGATGCCTTGTTAAGGTCCAGATGTATGCAGGTTAGCTGTAGATAACACGAACATTAAATAATACGCTTGAATTGGCTGAACTGATTAGTTCGTTTGTCTTATTTATAGTTATAAACGGGTCACGCGAATTGACAGTTAAGGCTTAGTTTGTAAAATGACAACTTGAAACAAAAACACTTATTGAAATGCACGAACCATAACGGAAACACAATAGAATGTTAAACATTGTGACAAAACATCTATTCTCTCACCTCCCAACCAGACACATCGTAACAAAACACTCCCCACCTGACGTGGATACACGTCACAACAAAAGTCCATACACAATTCATTTACTGGGCCTCTGGAGGTAGAAGGAGCACTATTTCAGTGACTGGCCTAAGAAAGAGACTAGTCCCTCCTGGTTTGATGGTCTTCACCTCGACCTGGCGCACTTTACTGTCCTTGCCAGGGAAGGCCTGTGTTATCAGTCCAAGAGGCCATTCATTCCTGGGTGCTTGTCTGTTCTTAAGGAGAACAACACTTCCTGGCTGAATGTTTGGCTGGGTGGACTGCCACTTCTTGCGCGCCTGTAGTGTTGGGAGGAATTGCTTCTTCCAGCGGTCCCAGAAGGTGTTTGACAGGTGCTGAACCTGTCGCCACTGGGACTTGTAGAGGTCAGCAACTCCGAACTCACCGGCAGGAGCAGGAAGAATGTTCATCTTTTGCGTGAGAAGAGCTGCTGGCGTGAGTATGAGTGGGTCATCAGGGTCCGTTGTCACTGGAACAAGTGGCCTGGCATTGATGATCGCCGCTGCTTCTGCCATGAAAGTCACCAGCACTTCGTGGCTGAGCTTGTCTTTCAGCTGGAGGAACATTGAGTCCAGAATTCTCCTTGTCAGTCCTATCATTCTTTCCCATGTTCCGCCGTAATGGGATGCATGCGGAGGATTAAAGGTCCAAGTGCAGCCCTTGTCTGACAGGTAAGTCTTTACCGCAGAGCTGTCAATGTTGGATGGTATCTTCAACTCTTTGCAGGCACCGATGAAGTTCGTGCCGCGGTCTGAACGAATGTGTTTGACTGGCCCGCGTACCGAAAGGAAGCGCCGTAGCGCGTTGATGAAGCTAGACGTGTCGAGGGATTCTATGACTTCAATGTGCACAGCTCTTATGCTCATGCACGTAAAGATCACCGCCCACCTCTTACTGTGTGCGAAGCCACCTCTGGTCTTGCGTGATGAAACGTTCCAAGGGCCGAAGACATCAAGACCCACGTTTGTGAATGGAGGGTCTGTTGACAGACGATCAGCTGGCAGATCAGCCATTTTTTGGATGCTGAGTGGAGCTCTGAGTTTTCTGCAGGTTATGCACTGGTGGATGATGCTGCTCACTCTTTTCTTCCCACCAACTATCCAAAGGCCAGCTGAGCGGACCGCCCCTTCTGTAAAGTGACGGCCTTGATGATGGATTTGTTCGTGGTGGTGTCTGATGAGCAAAGTGCCGATGCAATGCTGACCGGGAATAATCAGAGGAGTCTTTTCACTCTGTTCAAGGTTTGAAAGGTGAAGGCGACCTCCGACTCTGAGAAGGCCATGTGTGTCAATGAACGGAGGGCTTGTTTTTGGCATCTTTTCTTGCTTTTGAATGCACTTTATCTCTTGACTGTATATTTCCTGTTGAACTGCTTGGATGATTATGACTGAAGCTTTCTCTGATTCTTCAACTGTGAGTTCTGCTTTGCAGTAATGCCAGCCCTTGCATGTACTGTTTTCTCTCTGAGTCGTCTTGAAGTGACGAGCTATGTGGATGAGGCGAGTGACTGCACGAGACAGTGACTTCCAGGTGGAGAACTTGGCGAAGCGTTGAGAATCAAGCTGCTTGGACGAGGCTATGGTGCTTAAAGTAGACACCAGAGGGCGGATGTCTGGGTCTGAGCTTGGGTCAACAAGGTTAAAGGCACTCTCAGAGAGGCTGGGCTCTGGCTTATACAGGAATTTGGGTCCACTCAGCCAGTTGGTGTCGTTCAGGTGGCCAGCAGGAACAGAACGTGTTGCGTGATCTGCCGGGTTCTGGTCTGTTGGCACGTAGCACCACTGGTCTGGGCGGGAGGATCTTCGGATGCGTAGCACCCGGTTGCTGACGTAGACATAAAAGTGCCTGGTCTCATTGCAGATATAGCCCAGGACCACTTTGCTGTCTGAGAAGTAGGTTATGGTGTCAAGCTGCAGGTCTAGTTCTGCTGAAATCAAGTCTGCTAACTCAACAGCAAGCACCGCCGCACAAAGTTCAAGTCTTGGCACTGTGTGTTCAGGGCGGGGGGCCAGCTTAGCTTTTCCCATGACAAATCCGATCTGGTGGTTCCCATCAGCGTTTGTGACTTTGAGGTAGCTCACAGCACCGATGGCTTTGACTGACGCGTCACAGAAGATGCACAGTTCTCTTCTTACTGCTGCTGACGGTGAAGCCTGTGTGTAGCATCTGGGAATGGAAAGCTTAGAGAGCTCGGACAGAGAGGCTCTCCATGATGTCCAGGCATCCTCCATGGCTTGAGGCAAGGGTGCATCCCAGTCGCCGTTCTCAGCGGTGAGCTCTCCCAGGATAGCCTTGCCTTGGATTGTGACAGGTGCGACGAATCCAAGCGGGTCGTAGAGGCTATTGATGGTTGACAGGACACCGCGGCGGGTGTAAGGCTTTGTCTCGCAGGAGACGTTGAACAGGAAACTGTCTGTTTGGAGGTTCCAGTCGAGTCCGAGACTGCGTTGGAGCGGAAGCATGTCTGCATCGAGGTCAAGGTCTTTGAGGTCACTTGCGTGGTCACTGGATGGAAAGGCCTCCATGACCTCTTTGCTGTTCGCTGCGATCTTGTGCAGTCTCAGGTTTGACTTGGAGAGAACTTCCTGTGTCTTTTTTAGCAGGTCGACAGCCGCCTCAACTGTGGGCAGGGATTTCAGCCCATCGTTGACGTAGAAGTCCCGCATCACGAAGTGTTTCACATCTGGGTCGATGTGGAACTCGTTGACTTGAACAGACTTGTGTAGGCCGTGAATAGCTACTGCAGGTGAAGGGCTGTTTCCGAAGACGTGGACCCTCATGCGGTAATCCACGATGGCTTTGGAGAGGTCATTGTCTTGGAACCAAAGAAAATGTAAGAAGTTCCGGTCTTCTTCTCTTACCCCGAAACAATAGAACATCTGTTCTATGTCGGCTGTGAAGGCGATAGCCTCTCTTCTGAACCGGATCAGCACTCCGAGCAGCGTGTTGTTCAGGTCAGGTCCCGTTAACAGCACATCATTGAGTGACACGCCGTTGTACTGGGCACTGGAATCGAACACCACACGAATTTTCTTTGGTTTCTTCGGATGATACACCCCAAACGTTGGTAAATACCACCGTTCTTCATCTTCACTGAGAGGAGGAGCTAACTCAGCATGGCTGTTCTGTAACATCTTGTCCATGAAACTGAGAAAGTGTTCTCTCATCTCAGGCTTTTTGTCAAAGTTCCGCTTGAGAGACATTAGGCGCCTCAGCGCTTGTGGCTTGTTGTCTGGGAGCCGTGGGCGTGGACTCTTGAAAGGTAATGGTGCCACCCAACTGTTGTTTGAGTCTTTCCATAGGCCTTCATCCATTATCTTCATGAAAGTGGCATCCTGAATGGAGGGAGCCACCTGATCGTCATCCTTGGTCCGCTTGAACACCGTGCATCCAAGGTGATCGGCTTCACAGGTGAGGTGGTCCGCAGGATACGCTGGGGGCTGACCAGTGATGTTGACGCTGCTGAAGTTCTCTTTCACATGGAACACGTTGGGGCATGGAGCAAAGAGAGTGGGGCGTTTCAGCTCTGTGGTGTTCGTGTGGAAAGTGCTGATTGTCAGTGGTTTGTGGACATTGCCTAGGCACACATTTCCAACAATGACCCACCCCAAGTCCAACTTCTGTGCAAAGGGCAGGTTGTGAGAGCCATTCACCTGTTTGCGGACTTTATGCACTCTGATAATGTCCCGTCCTAAGAGAAGCATGATTGGGGCTTGGGGGTCGATGTCTGGGATGCGGTGTGCCAATGACCTTAGATGAGCATGATGGAGAGCCACTTCGGGGTTGGAATTTCCTCTCTGTTGTTCGGGATGTCATTACATTCTATGAGACTTGGTAATGGTATGCGAACAGTTCCATCAAAGGATTCTACTTCATAAGCATTGGCTCTTCTGCCTGCTGATTGCTTCACTCCAGCACATGTTCTCAGTGTGTATGGAGCGCTTGGACTTTGGTCGTTGAACACGTCGAAGAACTGCGAACGAGCCAGTGACCTGTTGCTCTGTTCGTCCAGGATCACATACAATTTCACTGCTTTTTCTCTATGGCCAGTCGGATACACTTTGACGAGGCATATCTTCGAGCACGAGCGGTCTGTGAGCTCGCCACCGCAGACTTTAGTGCATTTGTTGTTGACATGAGACTGTGGTGAAGCTCCCTCCTGCTCCCCGCCGTGCTCAGAAGCATGGCCGACCTCTTGTTTCCAGGGTGCAGGTCCAGGGTGAAGTGCTGTGTTGTGTCTGTCGCTCTTACATTCAGAACACTGTACGTTGATCTTGCAGTACTTTGCTATGTGGGACGATGAAGAGCAGCATTTAAAGCACACATTGTTATCTTTGAGCAGTGTTTTGCGCTCTTCAATGGGCTTCTCTCTAAATGCCCGACACTTACGCAGAGGGTGTGGCAGGTTGTGCAGTAGACACAGTTTATCACCGTTGTTTGTAGGTGGCTCACCCATGTCAGATGTGGCTCTGGGGGATACCTCTGTCTTGTGAACGGAGACCTCTCGCTGTCTGTTTGGCTTCCATGCTGTTTTCTCTGTCCAGGGAGCATTGTCTGTGCTGGCGATGAAGTTGAAGCTGGGATCGTTCATAATGCATGCCTGCTGGCAGACAAAATCCACAAAGAAGGCAAAGGGAGGATAATTCACCTGTTGCTGACGCTTGTAGGCTGCGCCTGCTGTCGCCCACCTCTCCTGAAGGCGAGATGGGAGTTTCTGTACGATTGGGTTGAAGCCCCTCGCCGTGTCAAGGAACCTTCACCTTCACCCTTAGCTGCCTGCAGTTCCATTAATAGATCGCCCAGCTTCGTCAGCATAGATCCATCTCGGCTTGTTACTTTTGGGAAGCTGTCAATGCGTTTGAACAGAGCATTTTCTATTACCTCTGCTGAGCCGTACGTTTGCTCGAGCCTGTTCCATGTCATGGCCAGTCCTGCTTCTGGGTGGTGTATGTGGATTGCTCTTATCTGTTCAATGTGTTCTGCTGACTCCTTGCCCAGCCACTTAAACAGAAGATCCATCTCCTCACTCGGTGTCAGATTAAGGCCACTGATGGCATTCAGAAAGGAGCGTTTCCATGCTCTGTAGTTTTGTGGCTTGTCGTTAAAATGAAGTAGGCCTGTAGCCACAAGTTCACGGCGGGCTAAATATCTTACAAAGTAATTTACATGTGAATAGCCATTATCAGAGCTCGGTGGTATGGCATAACATGCATGAGAAGGACTGTTGCAACTATGTGGCCTGGAATGGCGTGCAGGATCAACATGCTCACCGCTGAACCCGACGCGAGGCGGATCAGCATCTTCACACATCCTGGCTAGTGGCCCATGGATATACTCTTCTGTGTGGATGAGAGGCTGCTGTGAGGGGAGAGGATGTGGAGTAGTGTTGTTCTGATGCAGATACGACTCAGCTTTGATGTGTTCAGCCACATATCGCTTCGTGCGTTCTGAAGCCACCAATGGGACAGAGTCCATGTTTAGCCCACACCTGTCTCCCTCACTATTCTCATCAGTAGCAGCCTCAAGTGCATCCGCTTCAGCAATGGCTGCAGCTGCCTCTCTTTTATGCCTAAGCAATTCCAACTTCAATTTCAATTTAGCCTCTTCTTCAAAGTAGAGCAGACGTGCCTTTGCTGCTTCGGCTCTTGCTCTAGCTTGGACTGCCGCAGACCTTATGGATGATGCGCTGGATCTCACTGAGCACTGAGCTTCCGAGCGTGTATTTAAAGATGTGCGTCCACTGGTTGCCCTTGGCGTCGACATGGCGGTTAGCTGTTAGCTTGCGTTATCTTGCCTGTTGAAAGCTCGTTGTTTACTTTGCCGTCTTCGGTAAGCTCTACGCTGACAGCCAGCTAAACTCTTCCTACAAATCACGACTCTGAAGATGTACGTAGTCCACAGGTTTAATGATAATAGATAGGAAGTGTAAACTGAAATTTACAAAAGACATAGACAAATAAATTCTAGCATAAACATATAGTCATTGCATACAGTTACGATAGGTTAAATAAACATATATTGTATCTCACAAAATTCACAACAAAAGATAAAACATACCAACGATGCCTTGTTAAGGTCCAGATGTATGCAGGTTAGCTGTAGATAACACGAACATTAAATAATACGCTTGAATTGGCTGAACTGATTAGTTCGTTTGTCTTATTTATAGTTATAAACGGGTCACGCGAATTGACAGTTAAGGCTTAGTTTGTAAAATGACAACTTGAAACAAAAACACTTATTGAAATGCACGAACCATAACGGAAACACAATAGAATGTTAAACATTGTGACAAAACATCTATTCTCTCACCTCCCAACCAGACACATCGTAACAAAACAATAGTCTTAATGTATGTTCTGTATGTGTGTGTGTGTGTGTTTGGGTCTATTATCTTTATTTATGTTCTGTGTGTGTGTGTGTGTGTGTGTGTGTTTGGCTCTATAATCTTTATTTATGTTCTGTATGTGTGTGTGTGTTTGGCTGGGGTGATTACAGTCTCCTGTCATTCATTAAGTAATTAATTAAGTAATTACCCCTACAGGGGGCAACTGCCAGCTTTGCTCTCAAAGGCAGCATTTACTCCACTAGTCTGGATGTAGGGCAGTTTCACCAGTGCTCTCACCGATGAGCTCACCGATGACTTGACCGATGACTTTCACCAGTGATCTCAGTGACGCTTTCACCAGTGCTCTCACCGATGACACAGAGGCTCTGTCTTTCTCTAAGTCCTCGTCCATCTCTCTCTCTCTCTCACTGCCCCCTCCCCCCACGATCAGAGGCTCCTGAATGCAGACGAGATGTTTGTTTTGATGTTGTGTTTATGATTTCACATGCAGTGCTGACTGTATTCCTGTGAATAATGCCTTTCATATTAGCATTAGCACCAGTGTATTCCTGTGGATAATGCCTTTCATATTAGCATTAGCATCAGTGTATCCTAATGCGTTTCATATTAGCATTAGCATCAGTGTATCCCTGTGGATAATGCCTTTCATTAGCATTAGCATCAGTGTATTCCTGTGGATAATGCCTTTCATATTAGCATTAGCATCTGTGTATCCTAATGCCTTTCATATTAGCATTAGCATCAGTGTATTCCTGTGGATAATGCCTTTCATATTAGCATTAGCATCTGTGTATCATAATGCCTTTCATATTAGCATTAGCATCTGTGTATCCTAATGCCTTTCATATTATCATTAGCATCAGTGTATCCTAATGCCTTTCATATTAGCATTAGCATCAGTGTATCCTAATGCCTTTCATATTAGCATTAGCATCAGTGTATCCCTGTGGATAATGCCTTTCATTAGCATTAGCATCAGTGTACTCTATGCTAAACGCACTATTTGATACCAGCATGTACAGGGGCCAACTCACTCACATGGTCATACCCCAGATTCTGTCATCACAAAGGGTCTCAATGTCTCTACAACCATCAAGGACTTATCTGATCGTGTTCTTTGATGTGTGTGTGTGTGTGTGTGACTCAGCCTTATCTGATCGTTTCTGTGTGTTCTTTGATGTGCCTGTGTCCCCACACATTCAGAACAGATCTATGACTGTAGGAAAGAGAGTCATAAATCATCCCGCGAGTGCTCTCTTTGAGCAGGCACTGTCAAGGACCTCCAGTCAACTGTCAGACTCCGTAGGTGAATAGCTGAATCATTTTTAATTTTAAATGATTCGTATTATGGACGACATTGCTGCTGTGAAAGTGAAGCAAACAGAAGGCGCCATGGGAACCAAATCCAAACTCCTTAAAAGAGAATGTAGGAAAACAAACTTCAGGTCCTCTATCAAATCCATGCAGACATGCTGAATGCTGAAATATGCAATGAAAGTCTTTCTTTTCCAATGTTATCAGTAGAAATATACAACAATAGTCATGTCCTCTCAGCAGAAATACACAACAATAGTCATGTGATGATAACAATAGTCATGTGATGATAACAATAGTCATGTAATAACAATAGTGTGTGTGTATATTTGTGCTCTCAAGACTCTCAGCTCTTCCACGTGCTGCTTAGATACCTGTGTGTTGTGTGTGTGTTGGGTGGGGGGGCCTACCAACTTCTTCCCTTCTTAGCAGCAGAGGTGCTTAATATCATTGCTGTATCACTGCTGTCTGGCACATTTCCTAAGTCCATGAAAACAGCTGTTATAAAGCCCCTACTAGGCCCACATCAAACCTAACCCTAACCCATATCAAAACTACTATTTGTTGGCAAAATCATTGAAAGGGCAGTTATTAAAGGAACATTATGTTACAAATGTACCTTAAAATAACAGCTTCAGAATCATTTTGGTGGTAAAGTGACTTGAACTACGGAGAATGGCGTATGGTGTGTGTGTGTGTGTGTGTGTGTGTGTGTCTGTGCCACTGCCATAGAACACCTGGTGTGTGTGTGTGTGTGTGTGTGTGTGTGTGTGTCTGTCTGTGCCACTGCCATAGAACACCTGGTGTGTGTGTGTGCGTGTGTGTGTCTGTGCCACTGCCATAGCCTGCCAGGGACGTCTGGTATTGCACTTCATGCAACAACAACTAGACCCTTCTGCTAACTATAAGCATATATATATATATATAGCACCCAAATAAATTCATCTCACGCCAAAACCTAACTCCGCCAACTTGTAATAAATCACACTGTCCCTTCTGGTCACACCTACACCTGCCGCCTGCTCAACTGCCCCCTGCTGGTCACACCTGCCCCCTGCTCCATACTACACCATGTCATGTGGCCTATGAGGGTGTGTTTATCTACCACGCCCAGTAGGGGGTGCTGTGCGTGTCCTGAAGGGTAGTCTTTGTCAGATGCACCAGATGTGTGTGTTGTCTTGTGTGGAGTTCTTCTCAGGTGTGTGTGTATGTGTGTGTTGTCCTTCCTGCAGGAAGCAGCTGTAGCTCAGTGAGAGGAGCGGGGCCGTGGCGCCTCCTTAAGACTGTTTGCTGAACTGCATCCAGGGGGACAGACTGGTGGTCTGATCAAAATGCATCAGGTGATTGGAGTAACAAGGTGAGATCAGTTCACATTCAGCAACACAGACACACACACTCACACACACACACACTCACACACACATACACACTCACACACAACACACACACGCTCACAGACATCACACAAACATTTAAAGGGGTCCAACACTTGTGTGACATTTATGTGTGTAGAAGGTGAAGTGTCTACATGTTGAGTGGTTGTAACTTGTGTGTGTGTGTGTGTGTGTGTGTGTTTGTCTGTGTGCGTGTGTGTGCGTGTGTCTGTGTGTCTGTGTGTACAGGAGATGAGGAGCGGACTGGCCGAGTGACCGACCAGCAGGATTCTCTCTTTGCATGGATGTCAGACGTCATGTGGTCTCCACCATGGGCTTAGGAGCTCCAGGTGACACTCAACGCACACACACACACACACACACTTAACCCAGACTAAACACACACACAACCCA
>NC_045156.1:16693602-16698602 GCF_900700415.2 Clupea harengus
TTGAGTTGTTTGGTGGATTGGGTGATTGAACTCATGATCAGTAACAAGGAACACACAAGACATATTTTACACTTTATTAATCTAATACACCGTCAGGCATTGTACAATTGGCATTGTAACAACAGAGAACAACAGAGAAATAACACACACACACACACCTGATGCCCCCTCACACAACTCACAGGTGGGACACAAACACACACACACATACGCCCTCTCGCACAACATGCATGTGAGAGATGTGTGTGTGTGTGTGTGTGTGTGTTTGCAGGATGACCCGTGTCAGAGGCGCCAGATGAAGGCATTGTTTGGTGGAGCTCTGCGCCGGAGCACCGAGGCTGACAAGAGAACCGTCCACCGAGGATGCCACACAGGTGACCACACACACACACACACACACATACCTACACACACACACATTCACACTCTCTCACACACACACACACACACATTCACACTTACACACATACATACACACACACACACACATACACACACACACACATTACACACTCACACACACATTACACACTCACACACACATTACACGCACACACACACACACATTACACACTCACACTGAAGTGTACCCACTCTCTCTGCTCTTTGATTTAGAAGAGACGGTGAAGTCAGAGAGCAGCTCCATGTCAGACTCAACATCACAAGACAACGGTGAGTAACCACACACACACACACACACACACGCACACACACATTACACACACAAACACTTACACACATTACACTCACACCTACACACATACATACATACACATACATACACACTCACACCTACACACACACACACACACACACATACTGTTGATATAGAGCAGGGGTGGGCAATTATTTTCCCCAAGGGGCCACATGAGATAGTGGGACTGTTGTGGAGGGCCGGACCAATAGGCTGAACTCAATTCTGCTCAATATAAGTTGTATCTCTTTATAAAAAAAACATTAAATTGTATGGTTTTGATTAACTGCTACTGGTAAGAGTAGATGTTGCATTTAGGCTATCAAAAAAATTTGGTGCAGGCATAGTAAAAACGCCAACATTATTTAATCAACATGTAATCAACATTCACCAAAACGATTTTGAAAATGAGCATGTTTGCAGTATTAAAGGTGTTCCCAGACGACCAATACACATGGCACACACACACACACGAGAGCAAGCTTGCAATGCAATAGTATAAGTATACAAATTAATATTAATATAAATATTTATCAGCGCAAATGGTCGCAGGCACGCCCACACGCACAAATGTAGGCCTACGGAAATAAAAAAAATATCCCGCTTATTTTACGGTTACTTGCCAAAATAATAGAAGACATTTCTCCAAAATACCTCTTTTTAATGATTTTGTTGCCGTTTAGTTCTTCACGCAAATGCGAAGCAACCCACCTTCTGACTTCAACTTTCAATGACTTTCAGTTACGTGAAATGACCGGACTACTTGCGTTGCGGAATGATATGAAAGATGTGAATTAAAAGCACAAAACCCGTTGCCAATGACACCAGTCATACATTTTTCGCAGCAGTGAATATAAAGAAATTACAGACCTGCGAACGTTGGGATGGCCCATTCAAATCAACGGAACTTTTTGGAACATTCTGAAGAGCCGTATAATAAGTACAGGTATTTACGTTTGATTCCTAATTTACAATTGACCTCCGCGGGCCGCACAGGGACAGGCAACGGGCCGCAAATTGCCCTTGGGCCGCACTTTGCCCAGGTCTGATATAGAGTCTGTAGTGATAATAATAATTCATTTTGTATAGCGCTTTTCTAAATACCCAAAGGCGCTTTACAAGTGTGAGGACAAGCAAAACAAGACAACAGTAAAATATAAAAGACAAAGGATCGAACAAAACAAACAAACAGAACATTTTAGAAAGAAAAGCTAACTTATGAGTCTAATAGTAGAGGGGAGGGAGCAGGGGATGTTCAGGTGAAGGCGAGGTTGAAAGGGTGAGTTTTGAGGGATTGTTTAAATAGTGCTATGTTGGGAGCCAGACGGATGGGGAGAGGGAGGTCATTCCAGAGGGAGGGTGCAGCAGCAGAGAAGGCCCCTGTCACCCCAGGTCCGGCGCTTAGTCCTGATGGTTTTGTGTTTGCGCCGGCGAACCTGAGGCAACGGGTAGGGGCGTGGAGGTCGGAAAGGTAGGGAGGGGTTATTTAGGGCTTTGAAGGTGGTGAGTAGTATTTTGAAGTTAATCCTGTGTTTGACCGGAAGCCAGTGGAGGTTTCGGAGGACCGGGGTGATGTGTTCATAGCGGCGGGTGGAGGTGAGCAGACGAGCGGCAGAGTTTTGAACATATTGGAGTTTATTGAGGACAATGGCCCTCATTCTCGAACATTTTCTGAAGTTTCTTCTGAAATGTTTCTTACGGGCTTCGGAAAAACAACGTAAGCAAAAGACATCCGCCAAATTCATGCACGCTTGAAAATGCGGTCCTACGCAGCAGAAGTTTTCTGGGCTGTGCTCCCCCGGAAGAGTTTTCTTAAATTGAAAGCGCGTTCTCGTGCTCCTGAATTTGCATACATACACGCCCTGCCAGCTCCTTATAAGGGCACGCAAACCGTAGTGACGTGTGCAGTCGGAATCGACCGAATCTACACGAAAGCAACTCGTAAACGAGTCATGTCAAAGCGGTTTCGTGTACATTACATTTAGTCATTTAGCAGACACTTTTGTCCAAAGCGACGTACAAGGGATAGAACAGTCAAGCTACGAGCAATAGAGACCTAGTGTAACAATAAATACTACTTTACATAAGAAATAGAAAAACGAAATAGGAAATAAAAACGAAGTGCAGGAATGTAACTGCTATAAGTGCAAGTTAAGCACTAGTCGAAGTGCCAGTTAGGAAGGGAGGTGCTCTCTGAAGAGTTGGGTCTTCAAAAGCTTCTTAAAGGTAGAGAGGGACGCGCCTGCTCTGGTAGTGCTAGGCAGTTCGTTCCACCAACGTGGAACTACTTGAAAATTCTGGATTGCCGTAGGCTACTTGCACAGACGGCAGTGCCAAACGACGCTCACTAGACGAGCGCAGCATTCCGGTGTAGTCCTTTTATTTATTTTATGACATCACGGTGCCTCGTAGAATCATGACTATAGGCCTACATGTGAAACGTAATTGTTAATGATACTTTAATCCGAGGATCTGTAGAGTTGATGTGAACGCAATCACCAACGATTTCTCACAAATTAATTAACACGGAGAGTTTTCTTAAATGCGATTCCTCAAAAAACCACAAGATGGCCCACGGGGCCATCTTGTGGTTTTTTAAGGAATCGCATTTGAGAAAACTCTGGCCGCGTTACGACTGCTATTTCGAGTTCGGAAAGTCTTCTGAAGTTCAGAGCAAATCCCAGATGAGAGAACTTTCATGAATGCCGAATGTTGTCCTAAATCCAATTCCTCTTAAATTCCTCTTAAATTCCTCTTAAATTCTTCTTAACTGCGTTCGAGAATGAGGCCCAATGTTTGGAGATCCATATAGGATGCTGTTGCAGTAGTCCAGTCTGGAGGTTATGAGGGCATGAATTAGAGTTTGGGTGGTGGCAAAGGACAGAGAGGGCCGGAGGCGTGCAATGTTCTTGAGGTGGAAGAAGGCGGTTTTGGTGATGTGATTGGCGTGGGGTAAGAAAGAGAGGGTGGGATTTAAGATGATACCAAGGTTACGGACCTGGGTGGAGGGGGGTGATGGTGGAGCCGTCAATGTTGAGGGAGAAAGTCTGGGCTGAGCGGGTGAGGTGTTTAGGGCCGATTATGAGTATTTCAGATTTATTGCAGTTGAGTTTGAGAAAATGTTGTTGCATCCATGATTTTATATCAGCAAGGCAGATGGTAAGAGTGGAGTGAGTGACTGAGGTGATGGTCTTAGAAGAGAGGTAGTTGGGTGTCGTCAGCGTAGCTGTGGAAGTCGAGACCGTGGCGACGGATGATTTGTCTAAGGGGGAGGATGTAAATGATGAAGAGGAGGGGACCAAGCACGGAACCTTGGGGAGTTATGGTAACTGTAGATATAGAGTCTGTAGTTGTGGGTGAGGGTTAGTAGATGGGTAGAACTGTACAGGTAGGATAGGACTGTATAGGTAGGGTAGGACTGTATAGGGGCTGTTCGTATTTTATCGCCACACACAATCTTGAGTGTCGGCCAGAACACTACTTCAAGGCCAGGATGTTCAGGGCAGGAGAGGTGCACGTTGGAGGTGAGGCAATGATGAGACGAGATCTGATGCAACCACTTTGTATTGGAAACGAATCAGGAATACAGGAATTCTCTAACAGAGATATTCAGTATGTTGCAAGCAACCAGTGTGTTATAACAGTGTGTGGTTAAGGTGTGTGTGGAGTATGTGTGGTTCTGAAACAAAGTAGAAAGGGGAAAACAATAAGTACAAAGTAGCCAGCGCACACATATCTACGCTGACATGTTAACTCAACAGGCTAGTCAGCTCACGGTATCACCAAGCATGTAAAATGACTAGATAAGGCCCACAAACACATAAATACCCATTAGTCGGTACGTAGCTACACTATAATGAACACAAATAGCATACGTATGCAGGCTAACAGGATAAAAAGTCCTTGGTTTGGCGCAATGCAAGTTAATTTAGCAAGCTAACATAAACGTCATTCACACTGTAAATGCTAGCATTCCTTCAGCCGTTTAGCACGAATGATAAACAATTAACATCTCTAAACATCTAACACTGCTTAATATATGGAATTAACATCACAGTAGAGAACTTACATCTTTCATAGACGCACTCGTCGAACTAAAGGGGTTTCTTGGTCTCAACAACATGAAAGGCACGGAATTGCTGCTTCAGAAGCGGGACAGAGTAAAGTAAAACAATGTGCGTTCTCTCTCTGGCATGACGTTGGTGCTGCTAATAACAAATTAAGAGTCCTTCAGCATGAAAAGGGGAAATAACATATTAAATGGTAAATAAGTCCAGAGCCTTTTTACAGTAGTGATAACTGTAGA
>NC_045156.1:16701102-16716102 GCF_900700415.2 Clupea harengus
TATTAAAGAGTTAAGCTTTACATTGATGTAACACATTAACGGTGATAACACGTGTACGGCAAACACTAAAGATACTTGCATTACATTTCTTAAAAGTACTGGACTATTGGTTGAATTCCAGTGTAGAATGCGGTCTGTTAAGACCGCTGCGAAGTATAACACACCGTTGCCATGACAAACAGAGCGTTGCTATGGACGCAGTTCTGTTAACTCAGGCAATATAATCGCTACACACAGCCTACGACGTAGCTACGGCGGCAGTTCGACGCAAGGCGTTTGTGCAAAACTGTGGAAAAACTGCAGAAAAAGTATGGGTGTTGAACCCTCTCACCGGGAAAAGTGTGGGTGTTAAAACACCCACATCCCCCACGGGTGCGACGCGCCTGTGTGTGTGTGTGTGTGAGATCTAACATGTGTGTGTATGTGTGTGTGTGTGTGTGAGAGAGATCTAACGTGTGTGTGTGTGTGTGTGTGTGTGTGTGTGTGTGTGTGTGTGTGTGAGAGAGATCTAACATGTGTGTGTATGTGTGTGTGTGTGTGTGTGTGTGAGAGATCTAACATATGTGTGTGTATGTGTGTGTCTCCCCAGTCCCAGTCACTCTCTCCCCAGAAGTGCGTCTAATGTGGAGGGCCGCAGTGTTCCAGCCACACCCCTCCTGTCCCGCACCGCTCCAATCAGCATTCACGTCAGGTATGCTCCAACCAATCAGCATTCACGTCAGGTATGCTCCAACCAATCAGCATTCACGTCAGGTATGCTCCAACCAATCAGCATTCATGTTATGTATTCCTCAACCAATCAGCATTCATGTCAGATATTACTTCGCACCCCCCTCCCAACCAATCAACATTACCTCTCCAACCAATCAGTATTCATGTCAAGTAATTCCCGCCAATTATCACTCACTATAGGGACCCACCCTTAGGCCTCCACCAATCAGCATTCATGGGAAGTAGCCAATATCTCTTCCTCGTTTGTGCTCTCAAATCACCATAGAGACAACACACTAGTCCACGACCCCTGACCCCTACCTCTCTCTCTCTGTCTCTCTATCGCTCCATCCCCCCATCCCTCTCCCCCTCCCTCTCTCTCTGTGTCTCTCTATCCCTCTCCTCCTACCTCTCTCTCTGTGTCTCTGTATCCCTCCATCCCCCCATCCCTCTCCCCCTGTCTCTCTCTATCGCCCCCCGCAGGCCTGAGGTGTCTGGCGGTATCGCTCTGAAGCAGTGGTGCGGGAGTCCCGACGTTCCTCACTTTGTTCCGCTGGCGTCTCTGGAGGGTTCTGCGTCAGACCGGCGCAGCTGCCCGTACAGTTCTCGCGCTCGCCGTAGCAACAGCTCCGAGGCGCTGCTGGACCGCTCCAGCCTGCCGGACGGCCCGCCCCCCCGCAACGGCATGCCCCCCCGTGGCGGCCCCTTTAAGAGTTCCGAGACCCTGACGGACGGCAAGCTACGGCAGTACCGGGGCAGTCCGGAGCGGCAGGTGGGGGGGGTGGGCAGGGAGCAGGGGCGCACGCGCGCCTCTGTGGGGGGTCGCCCGTCGGGAGGGGGCTACAACGAGATCCTCCTGGACTACATCTGGGGCAAAGCGCCGTCGCGGCCCAACCAGCTGCCGGCCGGATCTCAGCCGGCCCCGCGCGGCTGGCCTGATGTGTGCCCCCCCCCCTTTAACGGCCTCTCCCTCTCCCAGCTGCAGCTGGCCGCCCCCCCTCCCTACAGCCCACTGCTGCTGCGGGGCGCCCCCCCCCTCACCGACCCGCGCAGGGCAAAGGTCACCCGCACCAAATCGTGTGGCCCCTTCCTCCCCGAGCCCCTCCTGCTGTCGGCCTACGAGCCCCACCACCCCCCCGCCGCCTCCAGCGCCGCCTCCATCCCCACCCTGCACCCCCACCCACTGGCCCCCCCCCACAGCCGGCGGCCCCCGCTCTCGCTGCCCACCCCCGAGGACTCGACGCGGAGCCTCCACAAGGCCCTGGCGCTGGAGGGACTGAGAGACTGGTACCTGCGCAACGCCCTGGGCTACGCCCCCAGCAAAGGCCACGCCCACACACAGCCACCGCTGCTGCCGCAGGGCCCGCCCAGCCAGGGGGAGATCTACCCCCCGATAGGCTCCCAGATGACCCAGGGGGAGATGATCTACCCCCCGATAGGCTCCCAGATGACCCAGTCTGCCTCCTTCCATGGATACCCGCTACAGGCCAGGTCAGAGGGTCAGAGGACTGATTGTGACTGTGACTGTGACTGTAACTGACTGATTGATAGACTGACTGACTGATTGATTGATTGATTGATTGATGGCTGACTGACTGACAGACTGATTGATTGAACGATTGACTAATTGATTGACTAATTGATTTGCTTTCAAATCAACAGCAGGCTGCTCATATCCCTTATTTAACCTGTAGATAGGCACAATAACACTCTGGTCCAGTGTGTGTGTGTGTGTTGTCCGTGTATTTAACATTCTGGTTGTGTGTGTTGCAGGTCTGTGGAGCTGTCACGGTTCCCTGAGCCATTTCCCTCTCAACTGCAGGAGGGGGCCACGCCAGACCCCCCCGCCCCTGGAACCCTAGTCTGAGATACCCCCCGACACACACACACACATACACTGATTGTAGCATAAAGACACCAGTGTGCCCCAACCCCCATCATGTAGCAGTAGATGCCCTGATGCACCGTAAGGGACCCCTCAGTCAGACTGGAGAAGCTGCAGCATCAAGACCCCTCAGTCAGACTGGAGAAGCTGCAGCATCAGGACCCCTCAGTCAGACTGGAGAAACTGCAGCTGCAGCATCAGAAACCCCTCAGTCAGACTGAAGAAGCTGCAGCTGCAGCATCAGAAACCCCTCAGTCAGACTGAAGAAGCTGCAGCATCAGAAACCCCTCAGTCAGACTGGAGAAGCTGCAGCTGCAGCATCAGAAACCCCTCAGTTAGCCCAGTCCCCCTGCCCCATCCCAGGCTCCCATGAGACTGCAGTTCTATTGGACCTGAACCTGCTACCCAATCTGTCAGTCATCCCTGAGGCCACACCCTCAGCAGAGGGGCCGTGAGGGTACAAATTGAGCCGTGTGCTCACCTATGTAGCAGAGAACATCTCCAGTCGGGGCGTCCACCTGTGCTTACCTATGTAGCAGAGAACATCTCTGGGTGGGGCGTTCACCTGTGCTCATCTGTGGTCACCAGTGCTCAGTCTCTCCCTCTTCTGCCGAACTGTCTGTGCTCCTCTGAGTGTCTGTGCTCCTCTGTGCTCCTCTGAGTGTCTGTGTTCCGAAGCCCAGCTGTAGCCGGAGGCCCTCTGGCCCACACCGATGGAAATGTATTAAATAACACTCGTGAATGTGTGTGTGTGTGTGTGTGTGTGTGTGTGTGTGTGTGTGTGTGTGTGTGTGTGTGTGTGGGGGGGTGTGTGTGTGTGGTGTGCCTGTTTGCTCCTCTATGCTGTATACTCTGAAGTCCATCAGACATATCTGATGTAAACATTTGACAGCGTGAAACGCAAACTGAAGCTGAATGTGAAGATGGTTAAGTTAGCTGACATGTCTGAAGGAAGAGTGCTGCCTGATAACACTCCATGGCCTATAGGGGGAGTGAGGCTTTAAACAACACTCCATGGCCTATAGGGGGAGTGAGGCTTTACACAACACTCCATGGCCTATGAGTGAGGCTTTACCCAACACTACACTACATGGCCTATAGGGGGAGTGAGGCTTTACCCAACACTCCATGGCCTATGGGGGGAGTGAGGCTTTACCCAACACTACATGGCCTATGGGGGGAGTGAGGCTTTACCCAAAGTTAGGTGTACACTAGCTATAATACTGATGACATCATACAAATACATCATCAAATACACAGTGATAAGTGTTTGATGCCTTTTTATAGAAGGGTTACCTTAGATAGCAAGATCAGGGTTCCCTGATAAAGCAAGACTGGAGAAGGGTTCCCTTAAATAGCCAGACTTGAGAAAGGTTCCCTGAGAGAGCCAGACTGAGGTCTGCTCTGATGACAGGGTCAGTGCTTTAGGACCTCAGGGAGAAGAGCTGGCAGCTGATGCCTGATTGGCTACTGTAGGATTGGTCAGTGCTGTAGGATTGGTCAGTTCGGCCCACTCACCCTGGCCTCAAGCTCAATGTCAGGCATCAGCTGCAGAGTCCTGGAGCCAATCAGGCATCAGCTGCGGAGTCCTGGAGCCAATCAGGCATCAGCTGCGGAGTCCTGGAGCCAATCAGGCATCAGCTGCAGAGTCCTGTAGCCAATCAGGCATCAGCTGTAGAGTCCTGGAGCCAATCAGGCATCAGGTGCGGAGTCCTGGAGCCAATCAGGCATCAGCTGCGGAGTCCTGTAGCCAATCAGGCATCAGCAGAGTCCCATAGGCCCACTGAGGTCCCTCTGCTGGGCTCACATGCTGCCTGTAGCCAATCAGGCATCTTGAAGCCCTAGTTACTTCCTAGCTCATGTTTGCTTAGCTTGCTTACAACTGTGTTTTATGAGCAAATAATACTCAGTTCCCACACAAACACACACACACACACACACACACACACAAACTCACACACACACACACACTCAGTACCCACACAAACACATGTACAAATTCATGAATGAGGTTGCCCAAGACTTGCCCAAGGCTATATAACCACAGTATTTAGACAGCTGCATATACAGTATATGATGGGTTTAAATGCATTACCCTTTAAAGTGTTGGGCTATTGGGACGACAATCCATGGGGGTTTGGTTTTGTGTTTTGGAATAAGGATTAAATTCTTTAATTTGTGTGATATTGCTTTACAGCTGTGACAGAGATTAGGATTGACAGCTGTGTCAGAGATTGGGATTGGGATTGTTTTAATCTGTTAAATGTTGATTTGGGACTGTTGAGTGGGAAATATTTTGTGTTTGTAAATATTGGTCAGTGATGGTCTAGATTTATTTATTTATTCTTACTTATTACTGATTTTATCATGAACATTTGATTTAATTATTTTTAATTAAAATTATTTTATTAATTAGTCAGCATCTCCAGAGTGGACCCGGCTCTGATCAGGTGCCGGAACGCTCTACTGGAGGCCGGTCTCACCTGGTCTCACCTGGTCTCACTCGCTTCCCTGTCAGCTGGTCTTGTGAGCTGGTCTCACGAGCTAGTCGGTCTGTGGTATATGTTAATGATCATCTCAACAATTAGATATTCGAGGTTTTGTTATGTCAGGAATCCAGCTCTGCACAGAGATTTGAGATGAGGATCACACACACACACACACACACACACACACACACACACACACACTCACACTCACATCACCTCTGCTCAACTCCAGCTGAAAATAGTCTAGTCGGTTTGGTGAATGTATCCCTATACTCAAGGCACAGGATCACACACACACACACACACACACACAGGATCACATTCAATCCCCTCAACCCAGTAGCCAATCAGCAGTCCAACTGACTGCTGCGTTATGCGGTTGGCTCTCTGTAGTGCAGCTGTGAGTGGAGATCCTCTGAGTTACTGACAGGAACCCCTGGTCCAGATGACCTCCAGATGACCTCTTTGTTTAAGAGTATTAATTACTGACAGGAACCCTTGGTCCAGATGACCTCCAGATGACCTCTTCGTTTAAGAGTATTAATTACTGACAGGAACCCCTGGTCCAGATGACCTCTTTGTTTAAGAGTGTTAATTACTGACAGGAACCCCCTATTACAGACGACCTCTTCGTTCAAGAGTGTTTTCATCTTCCAGTTCTTACTCTTCTGTTGTTGGTTTTGAGAGTGCTGTTATCAGTGTTATTTTTGTTTGGTTTAGTGCAGTGCTTCCAGCTGGTATCACCTCAGACTCAAGACCAATCAGCTGTGCATTGGTAATGTTTATTTTGTGTACTTCAGTGATGTTTCTGTCTGTAAGTAAATATAAATTTATAAATTAAAATAAATATAGATACGGAAATGCATTTAGAGTTATAGTGACTTGAACAGAACTAATATAATTATAAATATATTCTGTATATTTATGTATGGATTAGATTTTATACATATATAGCCTATTTATTTGAAAAACAAAACAAAACAAGCATCACGTTGTCATGGAAACTAAACATCAGTGTTCAGCACCAGCAGACAAAGAGGAAGTGATCCCTTCCTGTTTCCTGTTTCCTGTTTCCTGTCCTCCTGGTCGTGAGCTGCTCGTCTTCAGCAGAACCATCCCATCAGCCCGCAGACAGACAGACGCTCCGAGCCGACGCCAGTGACTCCTCATTGCCTTCCTCATGCTATGGCTTTCTTTGCACATGGAGTGGACAAGAGGCTATTTCTGTATTATGACAGATTTTCATCATTCATTTCTAATAAAGTTTGTAATCCTTGATGCTTGTGTTTCTGCTTCGCCACTGATTAGAGACGTCTTGACCCCGCCTCTAAACCCACCCGGCCCAATCACCTGTCTGGGCTGCACCTGTCTCATCTCACCCAATCACAACTGATTAGAGATGTCTCGACCCCGCCTCTAAACCCACCCGGCACAATCACCTGTCTGGCCTGCACCTGTCTCACCCAATCACCTGTCTCATCTCACCCAATCACAACTCTGACCTTCTCCAGTTGCCCTTGACTCCGCCTCTGACGACCAAATAAGTCCAAGTGCATCAGTTTCCTGCCTCTCGCTCATCTGAAGGAGCTTGGGCTATTTTAAGGGGGGGGGGGACGGGGGGACTACTGCATTTAGCCCAGCAGCTGCATACTGTGACCAGCACAGGAACGACCCCATTTGCAAAAGAATAAAAACCTTCACATTTAAAACTCATAGTTAAACTTAAATCAGTACAGAGATGAATATTGAAATTCTGCAGTACATTTTTAGATTATTTTAATTGTAGGCCAGCATTCTTGAGTTGAAAGTCTAAGTGTTGGATTATAGCGCCACCCTGTGGATTCATATTATACCTGCCCCTATCCATGCAGCTGTTCGCCAACCAAAAGACATAGAATCACTGTGGCTGATGACTGTTGTTTACGTGCCTGAATAGTTTAAATAGAAATTTGCAATTGCCTATCTAGCAACTTCGGTGCATGCTTTGATGAACTTATGTGAACCTCTGACATTTCTATCACGAGGAGGTAGCATTACAGATTCTCCCGTGAAGTTCCATGGGTGTTCGAAAATCGACCTACAGGCGGTCCCGAGAATCACAGCTTGATTCGGAATTGCCCTCCGCTTACCAAGTAGACAAGCAGTCTTCAACCGTCTTTATCTCGTGTACGTGTGGATAACAGATACAGAAATATCAAACCGAGCGCGCATCACTTTACTGCCGTTCTCGCAAACGCGTGAGCCACGGTGCGCAAAATAACAGCGCGCGCAGCTTTGACGGATTTCTTTGCTTCTCGGTGAAACTCCGGACCCCTACAGCTCATCAGTCAGCGTCCAGCGGTTCAAGGGAGATATGTTTTTTTGTTTTGAGTAGCTTTCTGCTCCACTAACGGTGAGACTCCATACCCTCCTCAATATTCTCAGAGAATATTGATGAACACGGAATGAGCTGTAGCTTTAATCTCACAATAAAAAGACACACGTTGCAAACCGAACTAACTTGGTACAGACGTTTCTGAGTGTCAGGCAGCACATGTTCAGGCTTCTGCCACTCACAGTTACTGCTTTAGGTAAACAACATGACCCTCTGTTACTAACCATGGAAAGGTCAAACATTACACACATCGGCCCAGTAATGAAATGGTTATGTCCAAGTGTATGCGATGTTTTCGATTGGCAATGATTAGGCCATTCATGTACTTACAAGCCCAAAGGACTCATACCTGAGCTTTCTGACATTAAAGTTGTCCAGCGTTAACATTTCAACAACGCTTTAATGATCTGTAAGTAAAATGACATATCTTATTTGTTGAACTACTACTACTACTACTACTACTACTACTACCACTACTTTTTCGTTGACTGTTCCAGTCGCTGTTTCTTACGTGTCTTTTATCTAGTAGCGCAACGGCACACATTCTTTAATAAGACACAACTTTCTTTGCTACCGTTAGGTATGTAATCACTCATAACAGCACGGCTCTTTTAGCGCGGCTAGACTCTTAGCAGGGCTATTTGAAAGGCATTCCTGCCGCTGATGTCCGTTATAAATAGCGCGTGAGTATCGCACGCGCTTCTGCCTGTAAAGTCCACTGTCCGCTGTCTGCCGCCTCACTTCACACGACTTTCGTTTCACTGACCATTTAGGACCATCAGCATGATATACTTCTTGTTGTTATATTATACGTCTTTTCACACGCAGTTCACACTGGGAATGTGGAATTATTATTAAAAAAAATATTGTTTGATTTTGGATTATGATCAGTTACATGCGGTCAGTTCAGCATGCAGGCAGACCCTAATTTAGTTTCTATTGAACAAGTTAGTCTCTTGAGTTTAGCTGCATGAACTTATATAATATTTTGCTCCAGTTCCAAATTCATTCAGGATGCCCACAGAGACAGACGTGTTAGCTTGAAGCCCTCAGAGACACAGGTATTACAGAGCATTCACACCTTTGCGTTGGAATGCGTTGATCCGGATCCCCATTCACTTTGAATGGGGTGACGTCATCCTTTGCCGAACTGAACTGTGGCTCTGTCATGGCAAAAAGTGACTGGACGCAAAAAAGAGCCCGGGTTACGTAATATTGGCTTGTTGCTATACCAACGCTAGCATTACGTAACCCGGACACTACCTAACCCGGGCACTTTTTGGCTATCAGTCAGCCTCAGTCTCAAGACTCGTTCGAAAGCCATCAGCTACTTTGTAGTCGCTTAATATTGTGCCTAAACTATGAAGTATTCCGTTTTAGCTACACCTTAATATTGTGCCTAACTATGAAGTATTCCGTTTTAGCTACACCAGCCAATTTCAACAGGTTTAGCCGCTAGCATCTCGTTAGCGATTAGCAATTCCTCCCGTTGTGCTCTATAGTTAAAGGTGGTGCAAACAATTCCCTGTTTTGTGAAAATGTAATTGTGGGTGCCGTCAGATATGTCTATTAATCACAACACATTAAGGACCTTCTTAAAGCAGCCAAGGGAGGAATTGCTAATCGCTAACGAGATGCTAGCGGCGAAACCTGTTGAAATGTGCTTACTTTGACACTATAACAAACTAGTGAGTCAACAACTTTCCTAACACAGTCAAACATCAAGCACATGGTTGTTTGCTTGGTTTATTGCAGGTAAAATACAGGCAAGCTGGTCTCAGGTAGCGAAGTATAATGCGAGATGCTCTGGGGTAAATCCTAAAAGAGCCCGGGTGACGTAATGCAACTGTTGGTATAGCAACTGTCACTCAAGAGTAGTTCGAAAGCCAATATTACATCACCCGGGCTCTTTTTTGCGCCCGGTCACTTTTTGCCATGACAGCTCCGTTGGGTTCCCTTGCGTTGCGTTTCATGCTTTGCTTGCGGCAAGAGTTGAAGAATGTTCAACTTTTCGTGAGGCAATGCATGTGTCAGACAATCAAATTGCCTTTCATGCATAACTGACAGCATAGGCGCTAGCCAATCAGATCCCGTATATGCTCACGTCTAAAAAGCAGCAAGCTCAAAAAAAAGATGGCGGACCAAACTCCGTAGATTGTCGTATTTGTACCTAAAAGTTGTTCGTTTTACTTTTTTTTGCTTAGATTTTTTTAAATTTACCGAGAAATAGACACTGTACAAGGTAAAAACCCCTTTATTGTAACTGAAAAATACGTCTGATAGGATTTGCGAGGTGTCTGAGCCCCCTACCTAATGTTAACATGCTACTACTTACAAAGTAAACAGCTTGCTAGTGGCGTGATTGGTTTGTTGACCGGTCAATCTCACTATAATGTCTCTGTTATCAACACAACCCCATGCGCCAGACTCCTCCTCCGCCATCTGTTGGATCAACGCATTCCAACGCGTACGTGTGAGTCCAGTGTTAGCATGAAGCCCTCAGAGACACAGGTGTTAGCACACACACACACACACACACACACACACACATCTCCAGAAGTGTGCCTCCCTGAACGCAGTGTTTCCTGCAGGAATGCTGGCCTCTCCGCTCCCTCAGTCCGTCCCTCGGACACAAACAGCCCCCCCGGCCAACCCCCCCACACCCGCCGTCAGACCGCCCCCTCCAGAGACCCCAGGATCAGATGACGAGGAGGAGGAAGATCAAAGCCAGTATGGCAGAGGTACATTACACACACACGCACACACACACACACACACACATATACACGCACACACACACATACACACATGTTCACGCGCACACGCACACACACACACACACACACACACACACACACACACACATATACACAGGCACACGTGTACAAACGTACTCACACACACACACATGTGTACAAAAGTACTCACACAGACACTCACACATTTCCTGCCTGTCATGATCCTGACGTCATCGTCATGCATCTGTATCAGTAGGTACACGTCGCTAAGCTGGATCTTTGGACCTCTGGGAGTGTGTGTGTGTGTGTGTGTTTGTCTCTGATCTCTGTGTGTGTGTGTTTGTCTCTGATCTCTGAGAGTGTGTGTGTTTGTCTCTGAGGGGTTACTATAGCGTGCGGATCTCTGAGAGTGTGTGTGTTTGTCTCTGATCTCTGAGAGTGTGTGTGTGTGTTTTTGTCTTTGAGGGGGTTACTATCCCGTGCGGATCGGGGAGACGTTTGTGGGGCGCTACCAGGTGGAGAGGAAGCTCGGATGGGGCCACTTCTCAACCGTGTGGCTCTGCAGGGACCTCCAGTGAGTATAACCCCGCCCCCACAACCCTAACCCCGCCCCCACACTACAGCACTGCCACCACCTACACTGACTGACCTGTGAGTGTGTAATCATCTTGTCTGTATGTGTGTGTGTGTTTGTCTGTGTGTGTGTGTGTGTGTGTGTGTGTGTGTGTGTGTGTGTGTGCGTGTGTGTTTGTCTGTGTGTGCGTGTGTGTGTGTGTGCGCGTGTGTGTGTGTGTGTGTGTGCGTGTGTGTGTGCGTGTGTGTGTGTGTGTGTGAGTGAGTGTGTGTGTGTAGAAGGAAGTGCTTTGTGGCTCTGAAGGTGGTGAAGAGTGCAGCGACGTTCACAGAGACGGCGCTGGATGAGATCAAACTCCTCAAATGTGTCAGTGGGTCTCCTGCTTCCATTCACATGCAGTCACCTTCACCCAAAGCAACTTCACTCATAGAGCATCAGTGTTTCCCCTAGGTTTACAGCTTTGGGGGGGGGGGGGGGGGAGGGCACGGTGCGCGGCCACCGACACAAACGCTTAAAGGAATCATGGTGTTCATGTGTTTCTTTTAATGACAGCAGTCAATATAACAACTGAACAATTATTTTAACTGTACATTGAACTAAACATCGGAACATGTCTTTTTATGACAATTATCCCCAAAGTGTGCAGCTTTTGTCACTGCGGTTTACCTTTTTGGCCTTCTGGAAGAAAATGTTTTGAGATATTTGCGGCCTAAATTTCCTGATTTCGCAGGAGTTTTTCCAAAAAGTTCCGATGAAAGTTTTTATTTGTAGGTGTTTTTTGCAATGAAATTGCCGTAAACAAGTGAAAGTTGGGATATAAAGTTGCGAATTGTCCTCTTTGTAATTATAATTGAATTATTTGTTGAAAAATAACTGATTAATAAACAAACATTAATTCATCAAGAACAAAACGATTGAGAAATGGTCCTCTTAATAACCTCACCAATATGCCAAACAAAAGATTACCAGGACTACAAAAATTTAGCAGATTAGGCTTTACTTATCCACAAAGAAGTGCACATGTTGGCATTACAAAAGGTCCATCAGTAAGACTGAATAAAATGTTATGAATGTCTCAGCCTTCATATGACGAAATAAGACTATGATCTGTCCTGTCATCTAACGTCCGGCCTGTGTTTCTGCCGTTCTCATTCTATGCTTATCAATCTGTTTTGCTATCCTTGTTTATTTATTTTATCCCTATAGGTGTTAATGTTCAATTTCATATATTAATTTAAAGTCGTCCAATTTAAAGTCATCCATTCTTCAACACTAGCTGCTACCTTATCTTCAAACAGAAAGTAACGTTAAATCTCCATGGCAACAGCTCTTGAGGGTTTGGGAAATAATCAGATGTATTGCTTCCTTCATTATTCACAGCAAAATAAATAATGTTCATTACATGTCATAGATTTATTACCAGACTCTATGTAAAAAGGGCCACGCACAACTCGCGGAAAATGATAAAAAAATGGAAGCCAGATCTATTTCTGAATTTTCGGTGCGGACATGGGTGTACGTTCTGTTTCCACGTCTGTTGTAGCCATTCTCATTAGGCCTCTTTCTCGACCCTACCTAGGAAAAGATCGCTGGATTCATGAACGCCTGGAAATGTGTTTTTTAAAGCTTAAGTGTCCGTAGCTGTGCACTGATTCTTAAGCCCAATTATGTCCGCTGGTGGGAGCGTGCTCACCTGTGTGTGCGCGCACGTGTCTGTGTGTGTGTTTGTGCGCATAGTGGCGGAACTCCGCCATGCGTGAGACAGAGAGCAGAGAATTGTAATCGCGCGACCATGTAGAGACAGAAATTACATGCCGTCGTGTAAAATAAGATAAATAACATAAGGCTATTTATTTTGTTTAATAAAATAACAAGCTATAGACCTGTTCTATAGGAAAGGTAATCTTAAATGACTTCCGTTGTGATCTGGCGCTTTATAGAAAATAAAATTGAACAAAATGAACTTGACCTTCCAGGAGGGGCGGGGGGTGCCGTTGGGGGGGCGGGGCGCCCCCCTAATATAACGGTAGGGGAAACACTTGAGCATTTACATGCAGTCACCTAACCCAAAGCAACTTCACTCATAGAGTATCTGGCTCTCTGTGTGTGTGTGTGTGTGTGTGTGTGTGTGTCTGTATCTGTTTGTGTGTCTGTGTCTGTGTGTGTATGTGTGTCTGTATCTGTTTGTGTGTCTGTGCCTGTGTGTGTGTCTGTGTGTGTGTGTGTTCTCAGGTGCGTGACAGTGATCCCTCCGACCAGAAGAGGGACACAATTGTGCAGCTTACTGATGACTTCACAGCATCTGGAATTAACGGAGACCGTATCCTTTTAGATAACTGCTGATGTGTGTGTGTGTGTGTGTCTCCATCATCTCATCTTGGGTTGAGATGTGTGTGTGTGTTTGTTTGTGTGTCATCTCTCCTTGACTCTGGGGTTGAGATGTGTGTGTGAGTGTGTGTGTGTGTGTTATCTCTCCTTGACTCTGGGGATGAGATGTGTGTGTGAGTGTGTGTGTGTGTTTCTCCTTGACTCTGCGGTTGAGATGTGTGTGTGTGTGTGTGTGTGTGTGTGTGTGTGTGTTATCTCTCCTTGACTCTGGGGTTGAGATGTGTGTGTGAGTGTGTGTGTGTGTGTGTTATCTCTCCTTGACTCTGGGGTTGAGATGTGTGTGTGTGTGTGTGTGTGTTTCTCCTTGACTCTGAGGTTGAGATGTGTGTGTGTGTGTGTGTGTTTCTCTTTGACTCTGGGGTTGAGATATGTGTGTGTGTGTGTGTGTGTGTGTGTGTGTGTGTGTGTTTCTCCTTGACTCTGGGGTTGAGATGTGTGTATGGTAATGGAAGTTTTGGGGCAGCAGCTGCTGAAATGGATCATCAAGTCAAATTACCGCGGCCTTCCTCTGGAGTGTGTGAGAAGCATCCTCAGACAGGTGTGTGTGTGTGTGTGTGTGTGTGTGTGTTTGTCCTTGCCCTTATTCACACAGATGTGTGTGTGTGTGTGTGTGTGTGTGTGTGTGTGTGCGTTTGTCCTTGTCCTTACCCACACAGGTGTGTGTGTGTGTGTTTGTCCTTGTCCTTACCTACACAGGTGTATGTGTGTGTTTGTCCTTGTCCTTACTTAAACAGGTGTATGTGTGTGTGTTTGTCCTTGTCCTCATTCACACAGGTGTGTGTGTGTACGAGGGGGGTCCACATCCTTATTCACACAGGTCAGTGTGTGTGTGTGTGTGTGTGTGTGTGTGTGTGTGTGTTTGTCAGAGTCACGGTACATAGTAGGTGTTCCCCAGCCACCTTCCTACTTCCTGACTTTCTCCAAGAGAGCGTTCTTTGAATGGAGTGCGCTAAAGAACCTAGTGTAGGAGTGCGCTGGAGAACATAGTTTAGGAGTGTGCTAAAGAACCTAGTTTAGGAGTGCGCTAGACTACAGAACCTAGTTTAGGTGTGCGCTAGACTACAGAACCTAGTTTAGGAGTGCGCTAGACTACAGAACCTAGTTAAGGAGTGTTTAGGCGTGTGCTGGAGAACCTAGTTTAGGCATGCGCTACAGAACCTAGTTTAGGAGTGTTTAGGCGTGGGCTGGAGAACCTAGTTTAGGTGTGCGCTAGACTACAGAACCTAGTTTAGTAGTGTTTAGGCGTGGGCTGAAGAACCTAGTTTAGGCGTGTGCTGGAGAACCTAGTTTAGGCGTGCGCTACAGAACCTAGTTTAGGCGTGTGCTAAAGAACCTAGTTTAGGAGTGTTTAGGCGTGTGCTGGATAACCTAGTTTAGGCGTGCGCTACAGAACCTAGTTTAGGAGTGTTTAGGAGAACCAAGTTTAGGAGTGTTTAGGCGTGGGCTGGAGAACCTAGTTTAGGAGTGTGTAGGAGTGCTCTAGAGAACATAGTTTAGGAGTGCGCTGGACTACAGAACATAGTTTAGGAGTGTGCTGGAATACAGAACCTAGTTTAGGAGTGTTTAGGCGTGCGCTAGACTACAGAACCTAGTTTAGGAGTGGGCTACAGAACCTAGTTTAGGAGTGCGCTGGAGAACCTAGTTTAGGAGTGCGCTGGACTACAGAACCTAGTTTAGGCGTGCGCTGGAGAACCTAGTTTAGGAGTGCTTATGAGTGCGCTAGAGAACCGATAGCCCGGCTGGAGCTAAACTGTGTCTAAGCAGCTCAGGTCTGAAAGATCCTTGCTGTGCGTCTTTGGTCCAAGATTAGATTTGCAGATAGTCAGGAACTCGGGAAAGTG
>NC_045156.1:16721102-16728602 GCF_900700415.2 Clupea harengus
TCTTCATTATAGCTCAAGCAGATGGCCCCCCCCCCCCATTATGTGCCGCGGTTCTACTTAAGGTTTCCTCCTGATTAACAGGGAGGATGGGCCCCCCCTTATGTGCCGAGGTTCTACTTAAGGTTTCTTCCTGATTAACAGGGAGGATGGGCCCCCCCTTATGTGCCGAGGTTCTACTTAAGGTTTCTTCCTAATTAACAGGGAGGATGGGCCCCCCCTTATGTGCCGCGGTTCTCATGCCCCTGTCTGTTTCTTCCTGATTAACAGGGAGGTTTTTTTTGCCCCTGTCTTGCCCCAGAGTAGCGCTGCCTTGGTTAGACATCTTAGATTAGTAAAAACAGAACAACTCAAAGTACCGTGACTGGACAGTGGACTGGACAGTGGCGTCCACACAGGAGGAGAGTGATGTGGTCACTGGTCACTGACTGACTCACTATCAAGACCATTTTTCAGGAGAGACTTTAGGAAGAAGATTGGGAAAACGCAAAGAATAAACAGTAAACTGAAATCATTATTAATTATTAAATAAATAAATACTATTTAAGAATGCATTCTTTTTTCTTCAATTTGAAAATGCTAAGGCCTGCAGAGAAGGAACCAATTCATTGTCAAAATTAAATTGATTGCAACATTTTATTGTTAATTAAATTAAACTAGTTCCGATCTACACAAACATGTCATCATATAGGTATCATATTCCATTATTATTTCATCTGTAGTCATCTTTATTTATTTATTTATTTATTCATGTATTTATCTATAGTTCTTTATTTATTTATTCATGTATTTATCTATAGTTCTTTGCAGTAGGCCATGCCTTCACACCAGCACGCAAGTTTTCTTTTTGCTGGGTGGCCAAGGAAGACTCATTATATTTATTATATTTCATTATATTTTACTCATATATATTGACCGGCACAGACCTCTAAACACATCAACCAATCATCTTCTCCGAAGTAAAAGTTAGTCTCAGCAGCTTCTTGAAACTGTGAAACTGTGAAAACGTTTAGTTAGAAACTGTTAGTGCGACTTAGAAGTACTCTTAGCGGTAAGATAAAATGCTATGCTTTGGTACACCTGGTGAGGTACATCTGGTGAGGTAATCTGGTGGTGAGGTACATCTGGTGAAGTACATCTGGTGGTGAGGTACACCTGGTGAGGTACATCTGTAAATCTGCTCTGGTGAATCTGTAAATCCATTCCGTTTGCTGAGTGAACAGAATAAGTGAACAAACCTCTCCTGTCATTGAGAGTACAATGAATCATGTGAAATGTCTACGGCAGGGGTGCCCACACTTTTTTGGCTTGTGATCTACTTTTAAAATGACCAACTAAAAATGATCTACCACAAAACATGTTCATAAATAGAGACTATGGGGGGGGGGGGGGGGGGCACCGACACAGACACTTAAAGGAATCATAGTGATATTAGTTATTGGTGACATTATTTGAGATAGTTGCGGCCTAAAATTCTTGATTTCGAGGGAGCTTTTCCAAAAAGTTCAGATGAAAGTTGCTGTGTTTTTAGGTGTTTGTTGCGAATTTTCCTCTTTGTAATCATAATTGAGTTGTTTGTTGAAAAATAACTGATTAATAAACAAACATTCATTCATCAAGAACAAAAATAAATTACCTTGCCAATATGCTAAACAAAAGATTACCAGGACTACAAAACTTATCCACAACACAGTGCACCTGTTGGCATTACAGAAGGACCATCAGTAAGACTGAATAAAATGTTATGAATGTCTCAGCCTTCACATATGAGGGGGAAAAAACAGCCTGTGTCACTGTGATCTGTCTCGTCATCTGACGTCCTGCTTGCGTTTCTGCCGTTCTCATTCTATGCGTATCAATCTGTTTTGCTATCCTTGTTTATTTATTTTATCCGTAAAGTTGATGATGTTGTTCAATTTCATATATTATTTAAAGTCATCCAATTTCAAGTCATCCATTCTTCAACCCTCGCTGCTACCTTATCTTCAAACAGAAAGTAACGTTAAATCTCCATGGCAACAGCTCTCAAGGGTTTGGATAATAATCGGATTTATTGCTTCCTTTATTATTCACAGCTAAATAACATAAGGCTTTTTATTTTGTTTAATACACGAAAAAGCTATATCTGTTCTATAAGAAAGGTAACCTTAAATGACTTCCGTTGTGATCTGGCCATTTATATATAAAAAAAAAAAACTTTATTTAATTTTTATTTATTTATTTTTTTAATGACACGATCTACCACCATAAGCTTTGCGATCGACGCATTGGGCACCCCTGGTCTACGGTATGCTCTATAACAGAATCAATCGTGTCTCTCCACTCCTCTCTCCTCCCCTCCCCCCCTCCTTCTCTCCTTCTCTCTCCCTGAAGCATAAGCACTTCTCTGAGGACATCCAGACATGTCAGTATCGCTCCATAGAGGTGCTCATCGGTGCGGAGTACAATACGCCAGCAGACATATGGAGCACCGCCTGTATGGTGAGCCACACAAATACACCTCACATCACAATATATACATTACCACCTCACATCCCAATATATACATTACCACCTCCTCACATCACAATATATACATTACCACCTCACATCACAATATATACATTACCACCTCCTCACACCACAATATATACATTACCACCTCACATCACAATCTATACATTACCACCTCACATCACAATATATACATTACTACCTCCTCACATCCCAATATATACATTACCACCTCACCTCACATCACATCACAATATATACATTGCCACATCACATCACAATATATACATTACCACCTCCTCACATCACAATATATACATTACCACCTCCTCACATCACAATATATACATTACCACCTCACATCACAATATATACATTACCACCACCTCACATCACAATATATACATTACCACCACCTCACATCACAATATATACATTACCATCACCTCACATCCCAATATATACATTACCACCTCACATCACAATATATACATTACTACCACCTCACATCACAATATATACATTACCACCACCTCACATCACAATATATACATTACCACATCACATCACAATATATACATTACCACCTCATATCACAATATATACATTACCACCTCACATATATAGATATACATTACCACCTCACATCACAATATATACATTCTCACATCACATCACAATATATACATTGCCACCTCACATCACATCACAATATATACATTACCACCTCACACACATATATATATATATATATATATACATTACCACCTCACATCACAATATATACATTACCACCTCCTCACATCACAATATATACATCACCACCACCTCACATCACAATATATACATTACCACCTCACATCACAATATATACATTACCACCTCCTCACATCACAATATATACATTACCACCACCTCACATATATATATATATACATTACCACCTCACATGGCAACATATATCACCACCTCCACCATCATCCACCCAATCACATGCTTACATACTACAGCACTCAACCAATCACATCATAGCATACTACAGGCCTCCTAGTTTAGTGCGGAGCAACAGGTGTGTTTGCTGAGTGCTGTGTGTGTGAGTGTGTGTGTGTGTGTGTGTGTGTGTGAAATGCTAGCCGTTTGAGTTGTGTGCTGTGTGTGTGTGTGTGTGTGTGTGTGTGTGTGTGTGTGTGTGAAATGCTAGGTGTTTGAGTTGTGTGCTGTGTGTGTGTGTGTGTGTGAAATGCTAGGTGTTTGAGTTGAGTGCTGTGTGTGTGTGTGTGAAATGCTAGGCGTTTGAGTTGTGTGCTGTGTGCTGTGTGTGCTGTGTGTGCTGTGTGTGTGTGTGTAAAATGCTAGGTGTTTGAGTTGAGTGCTGTGTGTGTGTGTGAAATTCTAGGCGTTTGAGTTGGCCACCGGGGACTTCCTGTTTGAGCCGCACGCCGGGAAGACCTACAGCCGTGAGGAAGGTCAGCTGCTCATCACACTCTCTCTCTCCCTCCATGTCTTCCCTCCCCTCTCTCTCTCTTCTCTCACCCATTCTTTATTTCTCTCTCTCTCTCTCTTCTTTCTCCCTCTTTATGTGTCTTTCTGTCTCCCCTTATCTAACCTCTAACCTCACCTGTTTGCTCCTCAGCAGCAGAACATCAGAAAAGTAGCTCATAGTCCCTGAGTAACTGATAATCTGATGGAGACTCATAGTCCCTGAGTAACTGGTAATCTGATGGAGACTGTTGCGTCTGATTGATAATCTGGTTGAAACTGCTGTTATAATCTGACACAAAACAATGATACAGTGTGCAGTGCTAATCTGCAGTGTGCAGTGCTAATCTGCGGAGAGCAGTGCTAATCTGCAGTGTGCAGTGCTAATCTGCAGTGTGCATTGCTAATCTGCGGAGAGCAGTGCTAATCTGCGGAGAGCAGTGCTAATCTGACTGTTCTACTCTGTGTGCAAAGATCATATAGCTCACATCACGGAGCTGCTGGGGCCGCTCCCTCTCGAGTTCGCCCAATCAGGACGACGCTCACGGAAGCTCTTCAATCGCAAGGGTGAGACACGACATCATGAAGAGTGTTATCTCACATGTTGGGTAAAGATGAAAGTATAGAATTTGTGTAAACGCTTGTCCTGTGTGAAACTGACCCTGTGTGTGTGTGTGTGTGTGTGTTTGTGTGTGTGTGTGATTGTGTGTGTGTGTGTGTGTGTGATTGTGTGTGTGTGTGTGTGTGTGTGTGTGTGTGTGAGTATGTGTGTGTCTGTGTGTGTTTGTGTGTGAGTGTGTGTGTGTGAGTGATTGTGTGTGTGTGTGTGTGTGTGCCTGACTGTTCCAGGCGAGCTGCGGCGGATCTCTGGTTTGCACCCCTGGACCTTGAGTGACGTCCTGCAGCAGAAGTACGGATGGAAGCTGAGAGACGCTCAACCCTTCAGCCAGTTCCTGCTGCCCATGCTGGAGATCACACCAGACCAGAGGGCTACCGCCGCCCAGTGCCTACAACACCAGTGGATCAACTCCTAAACACACACACACACACAACTACACACACACACACACACACACACACACACACACACACACACACACACACACACACACACATTCACCACCATAACCACTGCAGTCAGCCACACACTCTGCCCTGTGCAAGGTCTTCTGTTTTACCGTGACGAAGAGGCACAGTTCTACAGATCTCAACTCTACAGAGTAAATACAAATCTATAAACAGACTCAACTCTACAGAGTAAATACAAATCTATAAACAGACTCAACTCTACAGAGTAGATACAAATCTATAAACAGATCTCAACTCTACAGGACAGACACAACTACTTGAGTTGCGATAACGTTTTTGTTCCTTTATGTTCCATTAAACTTCCCCACTGTTGTCTCCTTCAGTGGGAGTGGTGTGATGCGTGCTGTAATGAAAATAAAAATGCATTATTGTTGTTCCTGTTGTTTATTTTATTTTTCAAAATCCATCCAACGTTCACAGGTTCCACAGCTTAAGTTTGGTTGTGTGAATAAGTCCAGCTGGTCCATATCATCTTATTTATCTTCTGTCGAGGGAATAAATGGTTGGCTGCAAATTAGAAGAGACAACTGGCAGCCAACATCTAACTCCAGATTGTGCAGTCAACACTGTGTATCTTCCTGCACCACTATCCATGGACATGTTGATTTTGTGTTCAGAGCCTGGGAATGACTGACATGTTAAGTGAAATTCAGCACGTTGATACAATCGTGAATAATTGCTGTGTCTTATCAGAGCTAAACTCTCCTGAGCAAGCTAGAGTGCTAATAGCTAGCTAGCGAGCTGCTTAGCCCTTTACTAAAGGCTTTAGCTACACCTAGCTAGCCCATATTGGCACTCTTAACCACCACAAAAATAAATCGGTTGATCATCGCTGTTTGAATTACTAAGATGTCCTGTGATGACATACATATTTTTTGTCTCCAGATGCCATATTTTGGTGTAGTTCACCCATCCTGCAACTGCATATTGATATGCATCTGTAATCTTGAAAGCCTTCAGGCTATCTCCGGTGTATGGGGATCCATTGTGTACAAGATAAATGTATACGTCAGGAAAAGACAGTTGGGGCAGACTTTAAGGGACAAAATAAAGTTGAAGGTAGTAAATATGGATCGCGGCCAATAATCAATGTTTTTTTTTCTAAATATCGCTGTCTTTCTGTCTCATTGAGATGTGCTATGTTCGTAGCTAACTATGATAGCTATAGATAACTAACTAACCACTAGAATTAGAAAATACTACATTTAAAAAGTCTAAATTTCAAGAACCTATCAATGGAAAACAATACTAGTATTATATTAATATTATTATATTATATTATAACTATATATTATTATATATGACTACCTAGCTACTACTGGGTACAAAAATCTTATAATACTGTCGCTACACGATGGTAGTCCTTTGGCGGATAGTAGTCCCTCACATTGCGCATGCGTCATTTTGCGACACTGTCGACTGCTGCATGCGTCACAACGACAGATCCGTTTTCAATCATGGAGAAAAGCGACGAAAGCCAGTTTTTTGAAAACATGACCATTTATTTAAAAACATTATGCGTTAAGACAAGCCCCATATGTTGACGTAGAGCCTTATGCTGTTAGCCGTTTACAACATAATTAAATACAACATTAAATATACCCACATTATGCGTTAAGACAAGCCCCATATGTTGACGTAGAGCCTTATGCTGTTAGCCATTTACAACATAATTAAATATAACATTAAATATACCCACATTATGCGCTAAGACAAGCCCAATATGTTGACGTTTAAACCGTTTACAACATTATTAAATATTACGTTAAATAAACCTACATTTTGCGTTAAGACAAGCTAGATATGTTGATGTTGATGTTGAGCCTTATGCTGTAAACCGTTTGTGTCTGAGCATGCACAATGTGAGGGACTACTATCCGCCAAAGGACTACTATCGTGTAGCGACAAATACAACGGGAATAATGGTTGAGTCGGGCACAAGGATGGCGGCAGGCTTCACGGAAGTGACGTCTTTGGAACCCATGAATAATGATAAACTTTCACCGGTTCATCGGTGTAGTACGATGAATACACTATGGACAAGATATGTATATAAATAGTAGGGCTGTCAGCGTTAACGCGTTAATCTATGCGATTAATGCGGCCGCGATTAACGCGATAAAATATTTTAACGCAGTTAACGCAACTTAAAAAAAAAAAAAAAATTCATTCATTTTTTATTTATTTATTGATTTTTTAACTTTAGTTTAGTTTAGTTAGGGCTGTGTAGGCTACGGTTAACTCGCCTTGCTCCTATATTGATGTCAGGTGAAAACTTATGAGTGAAACAATAATACACAAGAAACGAAACACAGCAAGTTACTATTAGATTCATTACACCAAGAATCAGAGCAACAACAGATTACAACACAGCTGGCTAATAAGTGCTAACGTCTGCCACCAACTGGGTAATGAATGAATGGTGTGCTAATGGTCACATAT
>NC_045156.1:16741102-16746102 GCF_900700415.2 Clupea harengus
AGCCTGATGGAAACCACAGTAACATTGCAGTGACATCATCCCTAAGGGTAATCATTGCAGTGACATCATCCCTAAGGGTAATCATTGCAATCCTAAGGGAGTATTGGAAGTGCTCTGATCATGACCGTATTGATCTCTGCACGCTGGCGTGGCTTATCATGACCGTATTGATCTCTGTAATTATTTATGTTTTTGCAGTGCTTAAGTGTGCGGTCAGTGTGCCACATACTCAGACCCCAAAGCTTAAGTAAATAAGTGGACAATACAAGTGTAGAATCTAAGATTTGTAATAATGAGGTCATTTTATGAAGAGATAATTGAGTATTAACATATCAGGTCCAGAATGATTGTATTCCCTGATAAGAATGTGCAAAAAGCATTTCAATAATATAATAACATGACTGGCATGACCATGATAATTTTCAAAGACACAATCTTAGGCAGAGGTGGGTAGAGTGAGGTGACACACTCATGACTAATCACCTTACTCCTGACACACACACACACACACACACACACACACTCCTGACACACACACACACACACTCCTGACACACACACACACACACACACACACACACACACACACTCATGACACACTCCTGACACACACACACACACTCCTGACACACTCATGACACACTCATCACACACTCATCACACACTCCTGCCACACACACACACACACACACACTCCTGACACACACACTTATGACACACTCATGACACACTCATGACACACTCCTGACACACTCCTGACACACTCATGACACACTCATGACACACACTCACACACACACACACACACACTCATGACACACTCCTGACACACTCATGACACATTCATGACACACACACACACTCATGACACACACACACACACACACACACACACACACACACACACACACACACACTCTCCTGACACACTCATCACACACTCCTGACACACTCCTGACACACACACACACACACACTCACACACTCCTGACACACACACACACACACACACACACACTCATGACACACACTCCTGACACACTCATGACACACTCATGACACACTCCTGACACACTCCTGACACACTCATGACACACTCATGACACACACACTCATGACACACTCCTGACACACACACTCATCACACACTCCTGACACACTCATGACACACTCATGACACACACACACTCATCACACACTCATGACACACTCCTGACACACTCCTGACACACTCATGACACACTCATGACACACACACACACACACACACACACTCCTGACACACACACACACACACTCCTGACACACTCATGACACACTCATGACACACACACACACACACTCATGACACACACACTCCTGACACACTCCTGACACACACACACACACTCATGACACACTCATGACACACTCATGACACACACACTCCTGACACACACACACACTCATGACACACACACACACACACTCATGACACACACACACACTCATGACACACTCATGACACACTCACACACTCATGACACACTCATGACACACTTCTGACACACACACACACTCCTGACACACTCACGACACACTCCAGACACACACACACACACATACTCATCACACACTCATGACACACTCATGACACACACACACACACATTTATGACACACACACACACACACTCATCACACACTCATGACACACTCATCACACACTCATGACACACTCATGACACACACACACACACACACTCATCACACACTCATGACACACACACTCATGACACACTCATGACACACACACACACACTCATGGCACACTCATGACACACTCATGACACACACACACACTCATGACACACACACACACTCCTGACACACTCACACACTCATGACACACACACACACACACACTCACACTCATGGCACACTCATGACACACACACACACTCATGACACACACACACACTCATGACACACTCACACACTCATGACACACTCATGACACACTCCTGACACACTCATGACACACTCCTGACACACACACACTCCTGACACACTCATGACACACACACTCACACACACACACTCATGACACACTCCTGACACACTCATGACACACACACTCACACACACACACTCCTGACACACTCATGACACACACACACACACTCATCACACACTCACACACACACACACACTCCTGACACACTCCTGAAACACTCATGACACACTCATGACACACTCATGACACACTCCTGACACACTCCTAACACACTCATCACACACTCCTGACACACACACACACACATGACACACACACACACACACTCTCCTGACACACTCATGACACACACACACACACTCCTGACACACTCATGACACACTCCTGACACACTCATGACACACACACACTCCTGACACACTCCTGACACACTCCTGACACACTCATCACACACTCATGACACACACACACACTCATCACACACTCATGACACACTCATGACACACACACACACTCATCACACACTCCTGACACACACACACACACACTCATGACACACTCCTGACACACACACACACACTCATGACACACTCCTGACACACACACACACTCTCCTGACACCATCTAAGCCATCTAAACTTCTGATGACTCATAGTACATCACTTTCTTCCTTTGTACTGTTTTGACCTCATCTCCCTGTCTCTGACCTTTGACCCCCACTTTTCCTACCTGCTGTTCGTGCTCAACAGTATCAGTGATAGATGTGATTGGGCCAAACCAGTGTCAGTTAGGGAACAGCCAATGGGGCACTCTATCTACTTTATGGGGCAGTCAAACATGTAATGGATTAAAAACCTAAAATGAAAGTCTGATTGTGTTCCGATGGGAAGAGTGCGGTCCGCCAGATGGACAACCAATACTGCTCCCCGGGTTTAAAACCACACTGATCAACCAATACTGCTCCACCGGTTCAAAATGCACACAGATTCAGCAACAGAGGAAGGATACCTGAACACATATATTACAACATGTGTGAGATGAATTGACATGGCACATAAAATTGGCCCAAGTGGTGTGAGTGTGTGTGTGTATTTGTGTGTGGCACGCGTACGGGACATCTTCCTTTCTCTGCAGGTTTCCTGGTAAGAGCTTTTAACTCTCTCTCTGTCTCTCTCCTTCATATGTGATATTTGTGTGTCTGTGTGTGTGTGTGTGTGTGTGTGTGTGTTTCTCTCCCTCTCTCTCTCTCTCGAGCACTCTGGGGTTATGGAGTTAGAGTATTATGCTCTTGAAATGCACTCGCACTTAAGAGCGCACGTGACCAGGCAGGCGAACTAGATAATCTATTTTCAATAAAATAGATTAATAAAAATTCAAAATATAGCTAATACTCGGCGGAGTAGAGGGGCGAAAGTGCATCCAATACCATCCCAATAAACGGACGAGCATCTAATCCTCCGCTAATGCAACGGAGACCGGTGCTGCTGCGCGCCGCGCCTCGCGGGCAGCATGGGTCGTGCTCGGCTGAGCAGACATAAAAACAGTACTCCAGCGCGAGATCTCTTCAGATACGCACACACCCTAATCCCAATCTGTGTCCATTAGTGCGCCGAGAGAGCGGGAGAGGGGGGAGAGGGAGAGACGAGAGAGGGGAGAGAGAGAGAGAGAGAGAGAGAGAGATGGGGAGTGAGACAGAAAGAGAGAGAGGCTTTTAAAGGATTTGACAGTGATTTGTAGAATCACAGTTGTGGAATGTTGTGTTTTTTCCCGTTTTTTTGCCTACATTCCACCATGACGCTCCACCAAAGCCTCGAAAGCCGCAGTCTTCGATTATTCCTCCGATATTGAGGCTAAATTGTTCACACTTTGAGAAGAGAATTTCTGTGCTCTCATCTGCACACATCACATGGGTTCCTGAAGATGAACTATTGTTTCACTTACAGTAATTGCAGCAACACATGCGATTGGCGGAGAATAATGCTGAAACGCTTCTTGGTTTGGGAATATGCTGAAAAGCCGTCAACCTTATAAAAGGAAGTTTAAGAGGAGCAGAAATGAAAATCTCAGGTAAATCCATAAGGAATCATTTTGATTAATTGACTAATTGATGTATCTTGATTTATGTTCCGTTTAAATATGTATTTTAGAATGCACCAGCGAGAGATGGGCAGTGAAGAACAGACAATATGCACATCTGCAAAAAATGCAAAATCAGCGTTAAATCATTCACTTGTGACTAAAATGTAAGAAACTGAGTTTGATTTGAGCGTCCCTCGCTGTATTATACTCACCGAATGGCAATAAACGTCGGAAAGGCAATAAGTAAATGGCCAGCCCGAGCTCCAGTCACAGTCCGGTACGCACGGATGTCGTATCTCTGGACAGCTCATTTACACGCCGCGCGGGATGCTGAATCGGTCACCTGTTGCCCAATATTAATTAATCCGCGTGCCTCACACGCACAGCTATCTCTTCTCTGGCACGATGTCCATATTCCCGTTTAATAGGCGCGTGAACTGCAGAGGCAGCGCGAACAGCATCATATTACACAACTGAAACACATCACGGAACCGTTTCAAACATTCTAAACTTTTAATTTCACGGCTGCTATTAGAGACAGCGGCAGAATCTGGCGGAGTTGGTAAAATCACATGTGACATCCCTGTAGCCTACACATGACTCTTGTATAGGATTCTTGTGTGTGTGTGTGTGTGTGTGTGTGTGTGTATGTACACTCCCTATGGTGTGCGTGTGTGCACAACTACTGTGAATGTGTAAGATTCTTGTAGTATGTGTGTGTGTCTGTTTGTGTGTGTGACTGTTGACTGTTATGAGTGTTTCTGTGTGTGAGAGAGTGTGCGTGTTTCAGCTGTGAATGTGTGTTTGACTGCTATGTGTGTGTGTGGAGGTGTGTGTGTGTGACTGCTGTGTGTGTGTGTGGAGGTGTGTGTGTGTGTGACTGCTGTGTGTGTGTGTGTGTGTGGAGGTGTGTGTGTGTGTGTGAC
>NC_045156.1:16751102-16756102 GCF_900700415.2 Clupea harengus
GTGCATGTTGCTGAAAGTATTTCACAGTCACTGTAGTGATAGCTTGCTTGTAAAATGATGATCCTGATGTAATGCTATGGCTTTGTATCAGATCGCCAGGTTATTGCTCTCAGGTTGTGCCTTATGCATACCTTGGAATAGTCAGGAGTTGGTTGCCCATTCACAAAATGCTACAAAGATTAAAATAAAAAAAACTTCATAATGGCCTTTTGTTCAACATTGATACAGTATGTTAAGCTCGAGCTAGTCTCTCCAACTAAAGTGTTAATGTTAAAATCAAAATGTTAATGTTACCGTCAAAATGTTAATGTTACCGTCTGTAAAACTGCACGCTGATCTATCCTAGCTAGCGATAGCAAACGCCAGCATTGAACTGAACTTTTATCTAACACTTTGTATTCATGCTGCTGGCGTTTGCTATCGCTAGCTGTGATAGCTCAGCGTGCAACTTTACAGACGTAACATTAACATCGCTAGCTATGATAGCTCAGCGTGCAATTTTACAGAAGGTATCATTAACATTTTGATTTTAACATTAACACTTTAGTTGGAGAGACTAGTTATGTACTTGTAGTGGTAATAATACATGTTGTCATGAACCATAACTGTTTGGGGATGTTCTCCCAACTAGACAGTTAGTTATCATACCTAGCGATAGCGTAGTTCGCTAGATAGATAGCTATCTGCAAACAGCTTCATTTACTTTGGAGCAGACATATGTGTGTTTTTAAGTATATTGAGTTGGGAGTGGGGTCTCCCACACTGTTTAATCCACCGCCGGCACCTTTCCTCCTGTGTTTTGGGCTTTGGAAATGCGGTGGGAAAACAACGCATCCCTCTAATCTCTGTAACAGAGCTACAAGTCCCGTAGGCACACTGTTTCACCATGCTGCTCAGACCTCAAAGTTGTCGGACCTTCTTCTCTTAGTAGCGGTTGCTAAGGTATGATTGGACGAGGACCGTTCTAGGGAGGAGTTTCGCGATCGGTCAATTGACCGATCGCCAGGGCCCCGCCCCCTTAGTTACTGTTGCTACGTCCGACACAATTCCCGGAACTGTCAAGCTAAAAGCCATGGCGAGTACGGGGACAAGCGCTATAGCTGTCAGTGTGAGTGATGATTTTTGGAGTAATACCTCCACGATATCCTCCAGATCAAGGCAAAAGGGACTGCAGTATGCAGTGGAAGGATATCCAAAATATTAAGATCAACAACGAAGTGGACACAACAATAATCGAAGCAAAAGTATACAGGTGTCAATAAAAAAAAATGAGAAACCCTACGACCTCTTCATTAAATGCAACCAGCACAAACCTTGTAGACTAGTCATGTTATTTCACCACTGGGTAAGATATGTATATAATATTTCAAGCTAGCTAATAACCTACAAAGATTCTTTATTCTTATTATTTATTCCGTCTCTGGCGAGACACTCTGGTACTGGAGGTATCTATCGATCTAGCTAGCTAGGATGGCGACAATCTAGAGAACAGTACAGTAACGTACCAGTGTGGATCAAGATAGCTGCTAGTGACGTTATTGTTCAAGGGATGTGTGTGCATGTTGCTGAAAGTATTTCACAGTCACTGTAGTGATAACTTGCTTGTAAAATGATGATCCTGATGTAATGCTATGGCTTTGTATCAGATCGCCAGGTTATTGCTCTCAGGTTGTGCCTTATGCATACCTTGGGATACTCAGGAGTAGGTTGCCCATTCACAAAATGCCACAAAGATTAAAATAAAACAACTTCATAATGGCCTTTTGTTCAACATTGATACAGTATGTTAAGCTCGAGCTAGTCTCTCCAACTAAAGTGTTAATGTTAAAATCAAAATGTTAATGTTACCGTCTGTAAAATTGCACACTGAGCTATCCTAGCTAGCGATGTTGATGTTACCGTCTGTAAAATTGCACGCTGAGCTATCCTAGCTAGCGATGTTGATGTTACGTCTGTAAAATTGCACGCTGAGCTATCCTGGCCAGAGATAGCAAACGCCAGCAGCATAAATACAAAGTGTTCGTTAAAAGTTCTGTTCAATGTTGTATCAAGCATAAATACAAAGTGTTCGTTAAAAGTTCTGCAATGCTGGCGTTTGCTATCGCTAGCTAGGATAGCTCAGAGTGCAATTTTACAGACGGTAACATTAACATTTTGACGGTAACATTTTGATTTTAACATTAACACTTTAGTTGGAGAGACTAGTTATGTACTTGTAGTGGTAATAATACAAGTTGTCATGAACCATAACTGTTTGGGGATGTTCTCTCCACTAGACAGTTAGTTATCATACCTAGCGATAGCGTAGTTCGCTAGATAGATATCATAGCTAGCTGCAAGCAGCTTCATTTACTTTGGAGCAGACATATGTGTGTTTTTCGATATATTGAGGTGGGAGTGGGGTCTCCCACACTGTTTAATGCACCGCCGGCACCTTTCCTCTTGTGTTTTGGGCTTTGGAAATGCGGGGAAAAAAACACGCATCCCTCTAATCTCTGTGACAGATCTAAAAGTCCCGTAAGCACACTGCTTCACCATGCTGCTCAGACCTCAAAGTTGTCGGACCTTCTTCTCTTAGTAGCGGTTGCTAAGGTATGATTGGACGAGGGCCGTTCTAGGGAGGAGTTTCGCGATCGGTCAATTGGCTCAATTTCTGATTTGAAAATTTTAAGACAGATTCGGATTGGAATTTCTACAGGAATTTGTCATTTTATGGCATAGAAAGCCCTGCATGCTTTTTCTCTCAAATCATTCACTGCAAGATTGAACTTTCCATTTTAGTTGATTTTTAAGCCTAAATATCTGTAGTTTTTTGTGTGTTCAATTGAGTGTGGCCCTATTGTAAAATTGTGTTTTTGTACCTGAGATCTAAATCTTTTTTCAAATATCATTATTTTAGTTTTGTTTAGGTTTACTGCCAGGGCCAAAGTCTGGCAGTACTGCTCTAGCAGATCCAGATTTGTCTGCAATCCCTTTTCAGTGGGTGACAGCAGAACCAGGTCATCGGCATAGAGCAGGAGTTTGGTTTCCGAGTCGGGTAAGGCCAGGTGCTGTGGATGTTTCTATGATTCTTGCCAATTAATTTATATAAATGTTAAATAGGGTTGGGCTTAAGCAGCAGCCTTGTCTCACCCCACGCCCCTGGGAGAGGAATTTGGTTCTTTTGCTTCCAATCTTTATTGCGCACTTATTTCCTGAATAAATATATTTGATCAGGTCATAGGTTTAACCCCCTACACCACTTTCTGTAACTTTTTAAAATAAACCTGTATGCCAAATAGAATCAAAAGCTTGTTTAAAGTCAATAAAGCATGCATACATTTTAGTTTTGTTTTGTCTCTCAATTAGGGTGTGTAAATATGATCAGAAGGGCAGTTATTTGGTAGGAATCCAATTTGACATTTGCTCAGGGTATTGTGCTTCGTAAGGAAGTTTGGGACTCTAGAATTTATAATACTACAAAATAGCTTCCCCAAGTTACTGTTCACACAAATTCCTCTGTAATTACTAGGGTGGAATTTGTCTCCAGATTTGAAAATTGGGGTTATGAGTCCTTGATTCCAGATGTCAGGGTAATAACCTACACTCAGAACTAAGTTGAATAGTTTTAAGATGCCAATTTGGAATTTTGTGCTCACGCATTTTAGCATCTCATTCAGAACAGTCTAACCCTGGTGATTTTTTATCTTTCAGCTTTCTTGTTTTGTTTTTGAGCTTCATTTCAGTAATGGATAGGTTTATGGGATTTTGATAGTCTTTAATAGTACATTCTAATTTTTTGAGCTTTTGATGTTGCTCCGGATTTGTGGTCAAATTTATTTTCTGAAATAGTGTTTGGAAATGGTTTGTCCATATTTCTCCATTTTGGATAGCCAATTCTTTATGGCCTGTTTTGTTTCAGGTTGCTCCAGTTGGTCCAGAAATAGTTTCAATTCATTGACTGCTCTATTACTTCTGGGTGCTTTTTGGTATATTGTGCTTTTTTGAATCTAGGGTTCTCTCTCTCTCTCCCTCTCTCCCCCTCTCTCTCTCTCCCCCTCTCTCTCCCTCTCTCTCTCAATTCAATTCAATTCAAAGAAGCTTTATTGGCATGAATGTTTTGAAACACTATTGCCAAAGCTGATTTAACACATACATATTACACAAATTACATACACACATTGTATACAAATTGATACAATACAAATAATTATAAGTTAAAACAACAATAGATTATTCTAAAAATAACAACAAACATACAGTTAGTTTAGTATTTTCATTTTCTCTCTCCCTCTCTCTCTCTCTGGCCCTGTCCCTGGTGGTTAGGTGTGTGTGTGTGTGTGTGTGTGTGTGTGTGTGTGTGTGTGTGTGTGTGTGTGTGTGTGTGTGTGTGTGCCGGCGTCTGGTTGAGTAGCACATTCAGCAGGTCAGGGTGAGATGTGCGGAAATGGACTTCACTCTCATCCTTATTTCACAGACACACTCTCATCAGTCACACACACACATCTCTCTCCCTCTCTCTCTCCCTCCCCCTCTCTCTAAAACACACACACACACACACACACACACACACACACACACACACACACACCTCACCTCACCTCACACACTCTCATGTGCAGCTTATTTGTCCAACTGTTATCCAGTCTCCAAATCCAACCTGAACCAGATCCAATCCAGTCAGCGTGTGTGTGTGTGTTTGTCTGTACTTTTCTCCTTATAATGTGTGTAATGTGTGTGAGTGTGTGTGTGTGTGTGTGTGTGTGTTTAAACTCTATTGGGTTTGTATTTAAACTCTATTGGGTTAGTTTTGTCCAGTCAGCTCTCTCTAAACTCTACTGTCCCCATTACCATTTGGGATGTTACTGTGGTTTCCATCAGACTGATTTGGCTCACACCTGGGTCAGACACCATCCGAGGTTCACAAATCTGTTTTCACACACATTCCCCATTTCACACACATACACACACACACACACACACACACACGCACACACATTCCCCATTTGTAAATGCATTTG
>NC_045156.1:16761102-16766102 GCF_900700415.2 Clupea harengus
GATGCCTTACTCTATTAGTGATGCCTTGCTCTATTAGTGATGCCTTGCTCTGTTAGTGATGCCTTGCTCTATTAGTGATGTCTTAGTGATAGCGTTCTACCCCTCAGGGTTCCGTAGCGTTCTTACCCTCAGGGTTCCATAGCTTCTCACCCAAAAGGATTCTGTAGTAACCAGTGCCATCTGATTGTCAGGCTTTGACGAGTACTTCACCTCGAGGTGTTTAGAGAACAACCGCAGAAACATCTGGTTCGCTGAGTTCTGGGAGGACGACTTCAAGTGCAAAATGACCAGGCCGGGCAGGAAACTGGACATCGGACAGAAGAAATGCACAGGTGAGCTGCAACCTCATGGCCGAAGGCTAGAGGTGTTTGTGTGTGTGTGTGTGTGTGTGTGTGTGTGTGTGTGTTTGTCAAGTATGAACCACTGTGACATTTAATTAAAAAGGCGATGCTCCTGGTCACTATAAAGTCTATTGATGTATGAGTGTGTGTGTGTGTGTGTGTGTGTGTGTGTGTGTGTGTGTGTGTGAGATAACCTCTGTGCTGCCCTCCCACAGGCGAGGAGCGTATCAGTCGCGACTCCCCGTATGAGCAGGAGGGGAAGGTGCAATTTGTGATTGACGCGGTGTACTCCATGGCCCACGCGCTGCACAACATGCACCTTGACCTGTGTCCCGGCTCCGCCGGCGTCTGTGACAAGATGGACCCAGTAGAGGGCGCTATGCTGCTCTCCTACATCAGAGCCGTCAACTTCAATGGTGAGTCCAGAGCATCCTCCACAGGAGCAAGGGTAGGGGTCTTCAGCAAGGACACTTCAGCAAAGACAGGTCGAGTTTAGCTAAGACTGGTATAGTTTAGTACAGGCTAAGGCTGGTCTAGTTTAGCACAGGCTAAAACTGGTCTAGTTTAGCTAAAACTGGTCTAGTTTAGCACAGGCTAAAACAGGTCTAGTTTAGCTAAGACTGGTGTAGTTTAGCACAGGCTAAAACAGGTCTAGTTTAGCTAAAACAGGTCTAGTTTAGCACAGGCTAAAACAGGTCTAGTTTAGCTAAAACTGGTCTAGTTTAGCACAGGCTAAAACAGGTCTAGTTTAGCACAGGCTAAGACTGGTCTAGTTTAGCACAGGCTAAGACTGGTCTAGTTTAGCACAGGCTAAAACAGGTCTAGTTTAGCACAGGCTAAAACAGGTCTAGTTTAGCACAGGCTAAAACAGGTCTAGTTCAGCTAAGACAGTCACTCTCAGTGAGGTTTCATCATGACCTGTGGATGCTACAGTCTAGTGAGCACCAGGGGCGGTTTTGGGCACTGGCGAACCGGGCAGCCGCCCGGGGCGGCACTTTTTCATGACACGTGGGGGGCGGTACCAGCACTTAAAAAAAAAAAAAAAAATCATCTGGGCCGCGAAGCGGTTTTCTATTATCTATCTTATATCACTGTGTGGGGAATTGGCAAATTGGTAAATTGGCGCCCCCTGCGGCTGCAGGCGCCCCTGCTCGCTAGGAAGGTGCCATGCACAGCATAGACATATACAGTACTATATCTATGGTGCTCAGATCCTGTGTGAGAAGGGGGAAGGGGCGCGGGGGACAGTTCACCTCTGGGTCTCCCAAATGGAACTTGTTAGTTTGGAATTTTCCTCTGCTAAAGTAATCAACTAAGCCTACATGATCATAGGCATACTCATTATTCACATTATTGTCATTGACAGTAGCGGCTTACTTTCACCACTGATGTTATGCTAGGCTTAGGCAAGTTATCTCTGGTTAAAACTAGCTAACGTTAGCTATTTACTAGCTGCGCTAGCTAGCTAGACAGTTATCGTAACGGTGTTAATTATCGGACTGCGTGTGTTATCGGCAAACGTTCATGTTAATCCATTATTAAACTGAGCATATCGATTGTTAATGCTTTATTAAACTTAGCATTTTGATTGTTTAAGAGAATGGCCGTTGTTTGACACAGTCAGATAACTGACATAGCTACGCTAGTTCACTGCCCTGTCAGGGACAGGGTAATGCTAGTTAATAAACTAATAAACGTAGGTCTACATCTAACAGTGCCTCTCCAGATGTTAAATTAACTGAAGGTATATTAATGTATTCTTTCCCTGCGGTGATTGAACAATGCTGGTATGGGATGTTGTTATCTGCAATCGTGATGACCATGAGATTGCATTGTGATCTGTAAATTCTCGCCTCCAATTTTTGCTTGTCATCCATCATATCTAGTTTTACATTTTGTACACATCCCTCCATTGCACAATGAAGTCCCTTTTGAAGGCTTCTAGACAAAATCAGGTCCTTCTGTCTCTAAAAGTTGCCTAGAGCCTCTTGGGATATAATTTTGACACTAGTCAGCTCCTATAGTTTGTCTGAGTTAGCAACAGTAACTAAGGGGGGCGGGACTTAGCGATAGGTGAATTGAGAAATTTAAGTTTGTCTTTCACATATTGATATTATAATAATATCGGGGGGGGGGGCGCTCGGAGGGGGTCTCGCCCGGGGCGTAATTCTGTGTAGAACCGCCACTGGTGAGCACACAGATGTTAGTGCGTGTTTTAGGCGAAATGTCGTTGCAGTGGGTGATGGTTGTGTGTGTGTGATTAGTGTGTGTGATGAGTGTGTGTGTGATGAGTGTGTGTGTGTGATGGTTGTGTGTGTGTGATGAGTGTGTGTGTGTGATGGTTGTGTGTGTGTGATGAGTGTGTGTGTGATGGTTGTGTGTGTGTGATTAGTGTGTGTGTGATGGTTGTGTGTGTGTGTGATGAGTGTGTGTGTGATGGTTGTGTGTGTGTGTGTGTGTGTGTGATGGTTGTGTGTGTGTGATTAGTGTGTGTGTGTGATGGTTGTGTGTGTGATGAGTGTGTGTGTGTGATGGTTGAGTGTGTGTGTGTGTGTGTGTGTATGTGTGATGAGTGTGTGTGAGTGTGTGTGTGTGTGTGTGTGATGGTTGGATGCACATGGCTAAACGACAAGATCCACTTACCGGCTTTTGCACATGCATTCATGGGAGGGTCGTCGGGGGGTCGTAGGAGGGTCGTCGGGGGGTCGTAGGAGGGTTGTTGGAAAAGTAGATTTTAACAAAATGATGAGAGAAGTGAAGGAGTGACTATTTCTATATGGGAGTCCAAGGCCTGTTAGACTCTTTTAGGTAGTCTGACATGCCTTGATGTTTTTGTATATCTCACCTAACTAAAAACATTGATGCAAAAGTGGCATGTATGATTATATTCTAGAAGACCTCAGCAATAATAACATGAGAGTATGTGTAATGTTGCATAATTATTTTTTATTTAAATCAAATGCAAACATACCCTATTTTCAGAGGTGCTCAGACTTTTTACAACAACACATTGTAAAGATTTCAGGCCAAGACTTTTGACCTCTGAACCTTCTAAATATAAGTGTTAACTATACATAGGGGATTTTGACCTCTGAACCTTGTAAACATAAGTGTTAACTATACATAGGGGATTAGCATTCAGAAAGAGTGTGTGACCTCACTACTAAATATTACTAACCTTTTCTTCTCCAAAACTAGTGTCCCTACACAATGAATGTTTATCCCCTTATCATATGAATAAGCCTCATTAGCTCACTATATAGCCAACTATATATAAACCCCACACACACACACACACACACACACACACAAACTCACACACACACACACACAAACTCACACACACACACACACACACACACACACACACACACACACACACACACACACACACACACACACAATGGTAGATGCTTGCCACACTATTGAGTTTGTGTGTTATAGCTATACAAATACTATAAAAAATGTTGAGTGATGTAGAATTACTACCCTGTATTATCTCTGTTTGATAACCCCTTATTAGCATGTACGTCTATTTCCTGAATGCTAAACTTCTGATTCATTTTAATGTGGGTTGGCGGTTTCGTGATTCCATACTGATTGCGCCCGTGATTGAATGATAGCGTTGAGTACGGCTAGAGGTGACAGTCAGCCGCAGGTTTAGTCCGTCGAACGTCAGAGGAGAAGGCACAGCGTGACAGCGTGACAGCGTGACAGCATGACAGCGCTCTCTGCAGACTGGCCAGTCACCGTCTATCCTCTGCCCTCTAACACACACACATCTGCCCCTCACACTCATGTTCCCTCACACACACACACACACACACACACACACACACACACACACACACACACACACACACACCTCGCCCAAAAGCATTCAGATCTGGGGATGGTCAGGGCATTTCTTTGAAAGTGGGGGGAAGTGTCCTCTGTGACGTTCTATGTGATGCATACATGCATGCATGCTTGTGTGTGTGTGTGTGTGTGTGTGTGTGTGTGTGTGTGTGTGCAGGCTTTGACCTAAAGCAGGTGTGAGTCACAGTTGAGCAACCAATCATAGGGCACAATTCACCCTGAAGGTTCTCCTCTCTGTGTCGCACTTGAAAGAGTCCTGCCTGTGTGTGTGTGTGTGTGTGTGTGTGCCCGTGTGTGTATGTGCGCGTGCGTTTGTGTGCGCATGCCTGAGTGTGTATTACTATGCACATGAATGCGTGTGTGTGTGTTTCTGTGCGTGTCTGAGTGTGTATGTGTATGCATGTGTATGCGTATGTGAGTGTGTGTGCGTGTGTGCGTGCCTGAGTGTGTATGTGTGTGCGTGTGTGTGTGTGTGCGTGTGTATGCATATGTGTGTGTGTGTGTGTGTGTGCGTGTCTGAGTGTGTATGTGTGTGCATGTGTATACGTGTGTGTATGCGTATGTGTGTGTGTGTGCTTGTCTGAGTGTGTATGTGTATGCATGTGTATGCGTATGTGTGTTCTCGTGTGGCCAGCTTGAGGATGTGTGTTAATGTGTGTGTGTGTGTGTGTGTGTGTGTGTGTGTGTGTTCTCGTGTGTTAATGCGCGTGACGGAGCCTCAGCAGAAGGCCGTCCCTCTGAAAGACTGGGCCCCTGGCATGTTCTCATCACACAAGACAGAGACAGAGACAGAGACAGAGA
>NC_045156.1:16773602-16796102 GCF_900700415.2 Clupea harengus
TGTTTCATTCTCTGTTCTGACCCAATCTGGTTTTGGTTTGGATTCTGATTTCCTTCAGACTGAGCTGCTCTGTTCTGGTAGAATGGGGTGATGGTTCTAGCTCACTGGTTACCCTGGGCAACACATGCACAGTGGCCCTGGGTTCCAGCATGTTCTGCGTTTAAGGAATCATGTTCTGTGTGTGCGTGATGGGGAGGTGATGCTGCCACCCTGTCCACTGCCGTTATCCTCCTGAGAACCAACCCATAGACTTGTGTCCTCTTAGTTGACATTAGTTTTTCATGTGTACCCTCTTACTCTTTGGAGCTATTCTGTTCATCCCCTGTTGGTTCCCAGGAGCATATGGCTCATCAGGTGAGTTCAGCTGGAATGGTTTGGTCTGGATGCAGTGTCTGAACAGAGGCCAGATGCCCCCACGCCAGGGTAAGAGCAGGTGTACTTATGGGCCAGATGCCCACACGCCGGGGTAAGAGCAGGTGTACTTATGGGCCAGATGCCCCCACGCCGGGGTAAGAGCAGGTGTACTTATAGGCCAGATGCCCACACGCCAGGGTAAGAGCAGGTGTACTTATGTGCCAGATGCCCACACGCCGGGGTAAGAGCAGGTGTACTTATGGGCCAGATGGTTGGACTGAATTCTTGAAGCTGTATTTTCCCTGTTAATCATGAATCATGAATCAAACCTTCCCACCCCCTCCTATCCAGCCTTTACATTTAGAGGCAGTACACAAGATACTGGTGGGTTTTTAATGTTTTGTGGAATGCCAGAGGTGATATGATGAGGATAGCAAGATAAATCGTTTTTGTAGTGAATCAAAGAAGCACACAATCTACCTCAGTAATCTGAATCTGAAAGGTGATGAGCGCCTCTTAGTGGGTATGAGTAGTACTACAGTTGGCAAAAATGTAATAACAGTGAAACACAGAGTGTTAATGTTAACTGGTAATGTGTGTTTTAACATTTGCCATAGTTTACACACTGGATCAAATAAATGAAAACATGTGTGACTTCCTAACCACTGCTGGAGCGCAAGAGGTGTCAGATTGCATATGGTATCGAGTTCTCAACTGCAGTGTGTGTGCCAGACAACGGGTTATCAATGTCACCAATAGAGGCGCTCTCACACCTGTTCGCCAGTATGCGCCATTATAGTTCATCACCTGAACCCATGATCTAGAACCAGGTTCACATGTATGTGCTTTACCCTATTTATTTAACCTGCAAACACTCCTACACACTTTCATGTAACAATGAAAACATGTGATAACTATGAAGGCACAGAACATGTAGCCTACTTCGGTCGACTGATACTGAAACTTGAGAAATCTGTTGTCATTTATGGCTACCTGCTTTTTTATTATTCTTAGTATTATTTTCTAAACGTGACGAAGCATCTAAATGCCTGCAGCCTGCTTTTCTCCTATGATGCAAATTAGTCACGTCATAAACAAAAAATAAAGACAAATCAAGTATTTTTGTTAGTGATTGTTAAACACGTAGGTGAAAAAACAGATGTATATATAATGTTGTTGTGTATTCACTGCTATGCATTTCCCCTTGAGAGAAAGTGTACTTTTTGAGAAAACGTTATCAAGTTTATGCATGCAATAAATGTTTTAGTACAAAACCATCCTCCGGATTTATTTCGTGCTTCAATAGTCGTCACCACGTTGAAACTGTCACCTCCACACCTGCAGAGGTCAGTGTTCAAGGCCTAGTCAACTATGACATTAGAGCCTAGAAAAAAAGAAGAACAAATAACCGGAAGTGAGGTTTTAACTGTCGTAAGTGGTTTGTTGATGTTTGTGTCAAACTCTCGGACATTCTGTCGGAGAAGAACCGCGGAGATTCGAGGGATATTAATTAGGCGACACTATAAAACGATAGTGATAAGTATTTAAACGAGCGAGTCTTGGAGCACATGTCTACCTTGCTTGGCAACATATTTTCAAGAGCTGTTAGCCGTCAGCTGTTGTTCTGTATGAACTAGCGATAGCTAACTACAGCTAGCTATGACTATTCTTCCAAAGAAGAAACCTACTTCGACCGTCGGAGTGACCGACCACTCAGACGACCCTGACAGGCGCAGTACCTCCGACCCACACCCCCATGCGCATCAGCTCGCTAATCGAACGGGGTCAAGACCCCGGGCCTCTCCTCCGCCGTGGCCCTACCAGGCCGCGCCTCACACGTCAAGAGAGGACCGGCGGATCGAGACGACCTCCCGGCCCCAACAGGCCTCTCCGCAGCCGGTGGTGGCTGGCTCCTCAGTCAGCCCAGGTGAAAGTAGTACTGCCGCGGCAGTGACGTGTGCGGTGGGGACGCGTGGAGAGCTCGCGTGCGGCACTGCCGTCGGTAGCTGTTGCTCAGGACCCGGTCTTAGCAAGAGGCGACGGCAAACCGCGTGCACTAGCAGTTTACCAGGAGGCGGCGGCGGGGGTCCCGGGACCGACACGGAGGAGGGAGCCGGTGGAAACAACAGCGAAGACGAGTACGAGAACGCCGCAACTCAGCAAAGCGTGGACCCAGCGACGGCCGAGCAGGTGATGTGCACTATGCGGACTGATCTCAGATAATTTGTGTTAATTAGCCAGGAATGTCTCGCGAAGAGCTGCATATTTCCCTGTGACTAATTACACGGGAGAGTGTTTACAGAAATGATTCCACAGTCACTGGGCTTTTCGGTGCCCGCGAGCGGCTTTGCCTGACTGTCTGCTGTTTTAACTCCCGTCTCTGTCCCCATATTCAGCGCAGGCGCAAAGCCCCAAATAAACATGCAAGTCAGACCTTAACTACATCAGTCAGGGTCTGCAGTCACAGTGGTCAGACATATCCTCGAACAGATTTGAGCGGACTCGAGACAAGGGTGTAGCTATTCAGAATGTAACCTACCGTGACACAGACCTTAATGGAAGCACTGAAGTCCGTGTCTATGTGGGCTGGCTTTGGTTGTAAGTGTTCATTATGTGTTTAGGTGTGGTTGGCAGTTTTGATGTGAGTTAAGGTGATGATGTGGGTTAGTTAAGGTTGCCGGTGTCGATGTGTTATTTGAGGTTGCCAGTCTTGATGTTGTGTTAGTTGAGGTTGCCGGTGTCGATGTGTTAGTTGAGGTTGCCAGTGTTGGGGTTGTGTTAGTTGAGGTTGTGTTAGTTGAGGTGGGTTAGTTGAGGTTGCCAGCGTTGATGTTGTGTTAGTTGATGTTGTGTTAGTTGAGGTTGCCACTGTTGTGTTAGTTAAGGTTGCCAGTGTCGATGTGTTAGTTGAAGTTGCCAGTCTTGATGTTGTGTTAGTTGAGGTTGCCAGTGTTGGGGTTGCCAGTCTTGATGTTGTGTTAGTTGAGGTTGCTAGTCTTGATGTTGTGTTAGTTAAGGTTGCCAGTGTCGATGTGTTAGTTGAGGTTGCCAGACTTGTGTTAGTTGAGGTTGTCAGTGTAGATGTTGTGTTAGTTGAGGTTGTGGTTGCCAGTGTTGTTTAGTAAAGGTTGCCAGTCTTGATGTTGTGTTAGTAGAGGTTGCCAGTGTTGAGGTTGCCAGTCTTGATGTGGGTTAGTTGAGGTTGCCAGTCTTGATGTTGTGTTAGTTGAGGTTGTGGTTGCCAGTGTTGATCTTATATTAGTATACTAGTACTTATATTAGAACTTATAGTATTACTAGTAGTAGTTGTATGTTAGTACTTATATAAGTACAGTACTTATAGTAGTAGTATATTAGTAGTATATTAGTACTTCTATGATATTAGGATGGAATGTGCGTTGAAAGTGAGATGGGGTTGGACAAAGACAAATACTGAAAAGTGACGTTATTATGGATCTGTGTGTTATTGTCTAAAAACAGTGGGGGACTCTGTGCTGGTGTGTAGTGTGTGTATCGAACTAGCGGCTCCTCTACCTCCTGAACCACTATCACTATATATGACTAAGGGCTGAAAAACACCAAACGCGTTTTTAAAACGGCAGACGCTTCAAAAACGTCATGGCAAAGTGCGGCGGGCAAAACAGCCACAGGGGCACCAGGCTGTTTTTCCCGGTGCCTAGGAAGCGGAGCTGCGTGCGCAACCTGCCTGGGCCGAGTGTGACATTGATGAGCGGTGCGCCTTGCGCTGGAAAGTTGAGAATAGTTCAATTTTTAAGCGCATCTAAAAAACGCTAGAAAGATGCAACGCGTGGCGGAGAAAAAGCACACACGCAAGGCCGTACCATAGGAAACAATGCATTTGCTAGCGTCCCGTTTTTAAAAACGCGTTTGGTGTGTTTCGGCCCTAAGTGTGTATGTAAGGGAAGACAGTAGTAGTGTGTATGTTTGGGTGTGAGAGAGGGCAGTTGTGTGTGAGAGAGAGAGGGCAGTTGTGTGTGTCACCCAAAGTCACATGTGTGTGTGTTGTGTGTGTTGTGTGCGTCACACCCAAAGTCATGTGTGTGTGTGTTGTGTTGAAGCAGGAGCAGTGGTTTGAGAAGGCGCTGAAAAAGAATGGATTTACCATCAAGAAGATGAAGGAGGACGGAGCGTGTCTCTTCAGGGCCATAGGTGAGTGGAGACGCATCACACAAACACCACATCATGCATTCTACAGAACTATGACATCATGCATTCTACTCAACTATGACATCATGCATTCTACACAACTATGACATCATGCATTCTACACAACTATGACATCATGCATTCTACACAACTATGACATCATGCATTCTACACAACTATGACATCATGCATTCTACACAACTACGACATCATGCCTTCTACAGAACTATACGTTAACGGGTTTGTAACGTAATGGGTTGGCTTGTATAGATTTGTTAATGGTTTGAGTGTAGATTTGTCCGATACAAGGCAAGAGATGTTCATATGTTTCACATGTACAGTATTATAGTAACAGTGTGTGGGATCGGAACACAAAATAAGTGTTGCAATGCATTTTATTTGATGTATATTTGTTTTAAATTTAGAGCTGTTTATTCCTTTAGAAATGTAAAGCACTCCCAGTCAACAGAAAACAACATGTAGAACACTAACACAGACGAGAAACTCAACATTCTCAGAACAGCATACAGATGTGAAACCCAACAAAGACAGCACAGGCAGCACTGACAGCACAGGCAGCACAGGCTGCACAGGCAGCACAGACAGCACAGGCATAGGGCCACACAGGCAGCACAGGCCCACAGAGGAGCAGACTCCCATGTCTGACGAGGCTGCCTGGCTCTTTGGCCTCCATCAGATGGTCTCTGACTCTCGGCTCATGTGTCAGGATCGTGTTATTGCTTTTGTTTGGAAGATCATTGGACCTGTGGCCATAGGCTTTACTCTGAGTAAATCTGAGGTCTAGACTCTATGGTTCGTGTGTGTGTGTGTGTCTAATTTCTGTGGTTCATGTGTGTCTCATCTCTCTGGTTCGTGTGTGTGTCTAATCTCTGTGGTTCGTGTGTGTGTGTGTCTCATCTCTGTGGTTCGTGTGTGTGTGTGTGTGTGTGTGTGTGTGTGTGTGTGTCTCTCATCTCATCTCTGGTTCGTGTGTGTGTGTGTCATCTCATCTCTGTGGTTCATGTGTGTGTGTCTCATCTCTGCAGCTGACCAGGTGTACGGGGACCAGGACATGCATGATGTGGTGCGGAAACACTGTATGGACTACCTGGTAAGCCATCAGCAGGGACGCACACACACACACACACACACACGCCCACACACACCACAAGCACACACACACCACAAGCACACGTACGCACTCACACACGCACGCACGCACACACGCACACGCACGCACGCACGCACAAGCACGCATAAACACAGACAAATCACTTCACATAATTCACTCACAGTAAGAGTGTTTATCGCACATGAACACCAATGAATGCAGTGATTTGAGTTAAGGTTAGTGGAGGCTGAAAGACTAGGGTGGTGTGTGTGTGTGTGTGTGTGTGTGTGTGTGTGTGTGTGTGTGTGTGTGTGTGTGTGTGTTGCTCTGTCCCGTGTGTGTTATTGATAACCGCTCTGCCCCGTGTGTGTGTGTGTGTTATTGATAACCGCTCTGCCCCGCGTGTGTGTGTGTGTGTGTGTGTGTGTGTGTGTGTGTGTGTGTGTGTGTGTGTGTGTGTGTGTGTGTGTGTGTGTGTGTGTTATTGATAACTGCTCTGCCCTGTGTGTGTGTGTGTGTGTGTGTGTGTGTGTGTGTGTGTGTTATTGATAACCGGTCTGCCCCGTGTGTGTGTCGGTGTGTGTGTGTGTGTGTGTGTTATTGAAAACCGCTCTGCCCCCTGCAGGTGAAGAATGAGGAACACTTCTCCAGCTACGTCACAGAGGACTTCACCACCTACATCAACAGGAAGAGGAAGAGCAACTGCCATGGCAACCACATCGAGATGCAGGCCATGGCAGAGATGTACAACCGACCGGTGGAGGTGTATCAGTACAGCACAGGTGAGTGACACACACACACACACACACACACACACACGACCTTGAGATAATCCTAATGTTATCTCGAAAATCTCTGGTTCAACGGTATGAAGTTGGTGCTGCTTGGAGGAATGTATCAGTTAGGGCTCGGCAACGATTACAATTTTTTATCACGATTAATCGCATGATTTCCCTGATTAATCACGATTAATCGCATTTGTATACGCAAAATCCAATAATTAATTCAAAAGTAGTGTATAGCGCACTTTTATTTTAAATGTTCTGCCATAAAGTGCCATAACATTTGTTGTGCAAACACTTTTAACATCAGCATTTTAATACAGTAGCAGTTAAATAAAATATTCATTTAAAATCTCAACTTAAACAATGTTATTAAAGCAAATACAAAATTAAAGCTCATTGCCACTGCCAGGGCATTAATGTTATCCTGTTTGTTATGAAAAAGAAAAAAACTGGCAAAAAAATCCTGAGCCACAATCATATCATTAAAACAGGCAATTTCTGAGGTAACAGCAGAAACATTTTACTTACCATAACCAGTCTATGTTCAGTACCAAATGTCCCTGAGTGAGAAACCAGAAAACACTTTCAGTGCAGTTTGTCAATTCCTAGAACTTGACACTGTTATTTTAAATGTACTGCCATATGAACTAGAGTGCCATAACATTTGTTGTGCAAACACTTAACGTCAGCATTTTTGTATAGTAGCAGTTAAATAAAATAAATACTTTGTGTAATTCTCAACTTAAACAATGTTATCAAAACAAACACAAAACTAAAGCTTATTGCCACTGCCAAGGCACTAATGTTAGGTGAAGCACCAAAAAGTTCACTGCTGGCATGATGATTTGCAATTTGTGCAATTTGAATGATTTGCAATTATCACATGTATGTATATATGTCTATGGCTAACTATCGAGATTCTAAGTAACATGGAGACCAAACTTTGTTTGGTACTCCACGTAGATCATAAACCCTTTAATATACAAACGACTCAATTAAATCGGTTGAGAAATGTAAACGCAATAGCGCTTTTTATCCAGCTCCACCGCAGCTCCACCGTTCACTTGCGTTTGTTTACAGTGCAGCCTTTACCTTCCCAAGATGGCGGAGAGTTGGCACGTTGCAGCAATCATAGACATATATTATATATATGTCTATGGCAGCAATGCCCTTCTCCATGTTTGTTTATCCGCCCATTCTTTTCTTTTCCGGTTCCGCAGCAGTCAGCAGCAGACTTTTACAAAATAAAAGCCTGTGAGCAACAGACTTTTACAATAATAAAATAAAAAATAAAACCTGTAAAATAATTGTCGGTGTTAATTAATTGATGCGTTAACGCAATAATAACGCGTTAATGTGCCCAGCCCTAGTATCAGTATGTTCGGGCTTTGAATTGTTCGACCTGCATACTCCACAGTAGACCTGCATACTCCATAGTAGACCTGCATACTCGACTATAGCTACTTCGTTTGAGTTGTGACCTTTGCCCTTCTGAACACGTCTCAGACATGATGTGTGATGATGACGATGATGATGATGATGATGCTCAGACATGATGATGATGATGCTCACTGACTCCTTTCCACGCTGACTGTTTCAGAGCCAATCAACACGTTCCACGGTATCTATCAGAACAAAGATGAACCAATCCGAGTCAGTTACCATGGCAACATCCATTACAACTCAGTGGTGAACCCCAACAAAGCGACCATCGGCGTGGGGCTGGGCCTCCCGTCATTCAAACCAGGGGTAGGTACCGGCACCCCTAAAACACACCCCAGAACTCTCCAGAAAATTCCATAGAACCCCTAAAACACACCCCAGAACTCTCCAGAACATTCCACAGAACCCTTAAAACACACCCCAGAACTCTCCAGAACATTCCACAGAACCCCTAAAACACACCCCAGAACTCTCCAGAACATTCCACAGAACCCCTAAAACACACCCCAGAACTCTCCAGAACATTCCACAGAACCCTTAAAACACACCCCCGAACATTATAGAACCCCAGCTCTACTCTATGTACATTAACTTTATATTCAGTGCCTGTCACTAAACCTCTCTCTCCCACACACACACACACACACACACACACACACACACACACCACTTTCCCTGTGTGTTCAGTTTGCGGATCAGTCCCTGATGAAGAGTGCCATTACGACGTCAGAGGAGTCGTGGATCGAGCAGCAGATGCTGGAGGACAAAAAGAGAGCGACGGACTGGGAGGCCACCAACGAGGCCATCGAGGAACAGGTGGCCCGGGAGTCCTACCTGCAGTGGCTGCAGGACCAGGAGAAGCAGGGGCGCCAGGTGAGGGGGGGGCAAGGTCGGGGGGGGGGGGGGGGGGGGGGGGTTTGAGGGAGATTTCAGCCAGATGTTGGGTGTTGATGAGTGTTCAGTGCTGATGGTGGTATGAGTGAGTGTTCAGTGCTGATGTTAGTGTTGATGAGTGTTCAGTGCTGGAGATGATGGTGGTGTGTTGGGTGTTGATGAGTGTTCAGTGTTCCTCTCCTCTCCTCATGCCCCCCAGCCCCGTAAGGCGAGCGCGGCGTGCAGCTCTGCGTCCGCAGCCTCCTGCAGCGCCTTCGATGATTGGAGCTGCCGCTCCCCTCGCCAGAGAAGCTCCGCCCCTTCGCCGGAGCACCCGGGTCCCGCCCACTGTGACCCCCCCACCAAGCTGCCGCTGCCCAAACCCCCATCACCCTGTGCTCCAGGTACAACAGCAGCTCTCTCACACCCACACACACTTGTGCACACACACACACACACTTGTGCACACACACACACACACTTGTGTGCACACACACAAACACACTTGTGCACACACAAACACACACACACACTTGTGCACACACACACTTGTGCACACACACACACACACACACACACTACTGCACACCGTATACACACTACTGCACACACACACACACACACACACACACACTTGTGCACACACACACACACACACACACGTACACACACCGCATACACACTCACAGACACATCAGCACACTTACGGACACACACAGCACACACTTAAGGGCACAGACAGATACGTACGCACTAATGCACAGACGCACACACACTCACACACTAACACATACACACAGATGCATACGTATACGCACACACACACACACACACCAGCAAACACACACACACAGATGCATACATATATGCACTAATGCACAGACACACACCAGCAAACCCACACACAGATGCATACCTATACACACACACACACACACACTAACGCACACACAGATGCATACCTACACACACACACACACACACTAACGCACACACAGATGCATATAGTCATGCAAAATATTGGCACCCCTGCACTTCTGTCAGATAATGCATCACTTCTCCCAGAAAATTGTTGCAATTACAAATGCTTTGTTATTCACATGTGTATTTCTATTGTTTGCATTGGAACAACACAAAAAAGCAGAGAAGAAAAGCCAACTCCAAAAATGGACTGGACAAAATGATTGGCACCTTTTCAAAATTGTAGAGAAATAATTGTATTTCTAGCATGTAATGCTCCTTTAATTTGTATTTATACTCACCCGTGGCAAGTCACAGGTGCTGGTAACATATAAATCACATTTGCAACCAGTTCAAATGGAGCAAAGTTGACTCAACCTTTGTGTTGTGTGTCTGTGTATACCACTGAGCATGGAGAAAAGAAAGAAGAGCAAAGAATTGTCTGAGCATCGAGAACCAAAATTGTGGAAAAGCATGGACAATCTCAAGGCAACAAGTCCATCTCCAGAGATCTTAATGTTCCTGTGTCCACAGCGCAATGTCATCAAGAAGTTTACAGCCCATGGCTTTGTCGCTAATCTCCCTGGACGTGGAAGGAAGAAAAGAAATTGATGAACGATTGCATCGAAGGATTGTTCGAATGGTGGATAAAAAACCTAGAACAACTTCCAAACAAATTCAAGCTGACCTGCAGACACAGGGTACAACAGTGTTTGCCAAAACGTACCTAGGGAAGCCTAAATCATTCTGGGAGAACGTCCTGTGGACAGATGAGACCAAAGTAGAGCGTTTTGGTAAAGCAGTTTACAGAAAACGAAACGAGACCTTCAAAGAAAAGAACATGGACCCTACAGTCAAACATAGTGGAGGTTCACAGATGTTTTGGAGTTGCCTTGTTTTTTCTGGCACCGGATGCCGTTACCGTGTGCATGGCATCATGAAATCTGTGTGTGTGTGTGTGTGAGTGTGACTGTGTGCATGGCATCATGAAATCTGAAGACTACCAAAGAATTTTGGGGCGCAATGTAGGGCCCAGTGTCAGAAAGCTGGGTCTCCGTCAGAGGTCATGGGTCTTCCAGCAGGACAATGACCCAAAGCACCCAGAAATGGTTTAAGACAAAGCACTGGAGAGTTCTGAAGCACCAATGAGTCCTCATCTAAATCCCATAGAGCACCTGTGGCACGATCTCAGAACAGCAGTTGGGAGAAGGCACCCTTCAAATGTGAGAGACCTGGAGCAGTTGGCAAAAGAAGAGTGGTCCAAAATTCCAGTAGAGAGGTGGAAGAAACTCATTCATGGTTACAGGAAGCGACCAGTTATTTTTTCCAAAGGGTGATCTACCAAATATTAATCTGAGGGTGCCAATCATTTTGTCCAGTCCATTTTTGGAGTTCTGTGCGGCCTTTTTTTCCTGCTTTTTTGTGTTGTTCCAATGTTTGTGTGTGTGTGTGTGTGTGTGTGTGTGTGTGTGTGTGTTGTTGCAATGCAAACAAAAGAAATAAACATGTGAACACCAAAGCATTTGTGAATGCAACAATTTTCTGGGAGAAGTGGTGCATTATCTGACAGGGGTGCAGGGGTGCCAATCTTTGTGTCCATGACTGTACACACACACACACACACACACACAACCTCTCATACAAAATACTTTTGTGTTTTCTGTTGGCTGATGAAATCTGGAGCTGTGATGTGCCTATTACGCTTGTGGAATTGACTGTGTTTGTGTGTGTGTGTTGTAGGACCCAGCAGCCAGTTGTATGTGCCCCAGGAGCGCTCCTCCACTTCCTCCTCTCCTCTGGTGTCTCTGTACCCCACTCTGGACTACCGCACCATCATGCAGATGTCTCCCACAGCATTCGGTTAGACACACACACACACACACACCCCACCACCACCACCACCACCACCACCACCATCATCATCATCATGCAGATGTCTCCCACAGCATTCGGTTAGACTCACACACACACACACACACACACACACACACACACACAACCATCACATATACACACACACACACACGTACACAAACACACACACACCACCATCATGCAGATGTATCCCACAGCATTTGGTTAGACTCACACACACACACACCACGTTTTGTCTTCTTGTGCTTATTTCTGCAGTAGTGTCTGCATAGAGATACTGCTTTGATAATGAACATGAGGCAAGAAGGCTCCAGTATTTCATCCCAGTCGTGTGTGTGTGTGTGTGTGTGCGCGCAGGCGTGTCGGACTGGGAGGAGGATGCCATCCTGGCGTCGGTGCTGGCCGCCTCTCAGCAGGAGTATCTGGACAGCATGAAGAAGAATGCGCTACACAGAGAGCCCTCCCCCGACACCAGCTGATGCCCCTCCCCCTCCCCAGACACCAGCTGATGCCCCTCCCCTTTCCCCTGATGCCCCTCCCCGTCCCCTGACCTCCGACCCGCTCCTGTATTCTCTTTTCTTTCTTCCCCTCCTCATCAGTCCTGCGCCATCCTCATCCTCACCCTCAGGCGGCTGTACATTCATCCCCTTCTCATCGCTCTCTTCCCCTCCTCCCCTCCCCTCCCTTCATCCCCCCCTTCATCGATTGCTTTTCTTCTCCTTTCCTCTCTTTTCTGTTGTTGGGTCTAACTGACGTTCTCTCTCTCTCAATAAAGGACACAATCCGCTCCTCCACACCTAGCTCTTCACTAATGTCAGATTAAAGATCTTTACTCAACCCAGCCCTCCTTGCCTGCTTTCCTGAGAACACACACACACACACACACACACTCACACACACATGTATGTTTATTTCACAATGAGTCATACAGACCTGTGCATTTCTGAGGAAGGATTCCGTTCATTGGCAGTAGCTCAGCTGGTGTGTTTACTACAGGAAGTGTGTGTGTGTGTCGTCACCACTTCATGTGATTCTAGACAGTTAGCACACTTCATGTGATTCTAGACAGTTAGCACACTTCATGTGATTCTAGACAGTTAGCACACTAAATATAACGGCCTTTTGGAAAATGTGTTCTTAGTAGAACCTCAACTGGAGTGGATATCTATGGAATTTCTCCGGTAGTGTAGTTCTGGTGTTTGACCAGCAGGGGGTGCCTGCGTGAGTGTACCGTGCTGGGGAGCTACCGTCTGCTACAGTGGTATATACACTCCCCCACACACACACAGTGGCGGTTCGACAGATTCCGCTCAGTGATGGTGGCCCAGGAGCTCCTTTCTCAACAGGCCTGAACTTCTTTGTTACTGCAGAGATGACGCTGATTGACTTCCCGTAGATCTGTGTCTGTGGACGACCAGCTCAGGAGCTAACTCTCCGGCAGCAGCAGCAGCACGAGCAGCAGGTCTAACGGGGCCGTCACGCCCTGTCGCTCTCCGAGTGACCACATCACTAAGTACACACTGCATCATATCAGGGTGAAGTCATGTGTTTGACCGAGGGTTAATCACAATACAAATACAAAAACACGCATGAATGGACAACCAACACTTAAAAGTGAGGCTTAATCTGACAAAATCATCTATTGTTACCAGCTGAAGCTAAAATTAAATTCTGATCTGGGCATGTGACTGACTGCCTGGTAGCTCTGATCTGTAGCCTGGGTCCCTGTGAAGTCTGGCCACACGGACTGATGACCCTCAGGTAAGGCACTGACTCAAGTAGAGTAGTCTCAGGTAAGGCACTGCTCTGGGTAGAGTAGTCTCAGGTAAGGCACTGCTCTGGGTGGTGTCGATGAAAGGGCACCTGATCTGCCTGTCTGATATCTCTCCCTTTCTTTTCAAGATGGCTGACCCTATGAAAAGTAAGAGCATATGGTTACATCTAAGCATCCACCTAGGTAGGGTGAGGGTGATGCACAGTCCACCGGTGGATATTGGTCGGCACCTCACTTCTAGTCCGCTCTCGGACCATCATCATCTTTAGGGTAACTTGGGGGTGGATATAAAATGTCTGCAATTCATGGAAATTTTAAATCCTATCCTTGGCATCTATTTAAAACATCAACTGCTAGACAGATGTTTACGGTAGGCTACTATAAGGCTCTCAAGCTTTTCATTGTAAGGTATAGAGTGCAGTTGATAGGCGCTTGTCTCCAGGGCACAGATTACACTTAACTGTTATAATTTTCTCTTTTCACGGACACAAATAAAAAAGGCTGTGATTGGAATACGGGGCTGGAGCTGTCCTTGACGGGACAAATCAAAATCACCCATAATTCTGGATGTCCCGGACAATTCGGGACGGTTGGCAACCCTATAAATTGCACCTAAGTAGCTACACCATCGTAACTTTTTTTGAGCAATTAAATATATCTTTTGTTCTGCCTGTTTTGTGATATACATGCCTAAAAGGTGCCTAATATTTCTATACTGAAATAATATCGGCATTATAATTAATATAACTGATGATTTTTCAGTTGCCTATTTTTTGGTGCCCCCTCAGGACTTGGTGCCCTACGCACATCGCGTAGTTCGCGTTATGTGAGCGGTGGCACTGGGTAGACTCATGCAGAGAAGTCCATCTCCCTCCCCCTCCCCTTCCGCGTGGCATTAAAAAGCTGAATGGCCCTGGGGACAAAGGACTTCCTCAGCCTGTCCGATGAGCATGACAGTGACAGGAGTCTGCCACTGAATGTGCTCCTCTGTCTGTTGAGAGTACTGTGTAGTGGGTGGTGGTCAGCAACCTACTCAGGGTCCTTCTCTCCGCCACTGATGTTAGGCAGTCCAGTTCAGTGCTAACAACAGCTCCCGCCTTCCTCACCAGCCTGTCCAGTCGCCCCGGCATCCCTCTTCTTTATGCTGCCTCCCCAGCACACCACAGCATAAAAAAGGACGCTGGCAACAACAGACTGGTAGAACATGCGCAGGAGTTTCTTGCAGACATTGAAGGACCTCAGCCTCCTCAGGAAGTAGAGTCGGCTCTGACCCTTTTTGTAGATTGCTGACCAGTCCAGTTTACTGTCCAGATGAACTCCTAAGTATTTGTAGGTGTTAACCACCTCCACACTGACCCCCTCGATAGAGACTGGTAGCAGAGGAGGCTGAGACCTCCTAAAGTCCACCACCATCTCCTTGGTCTTAGTGGTGTTCAGCTGCAGGTGGTTATTCCTACACCACTGCACAAAGTTATCCACCAGGCTCCTGTACTCACCCCCCTGTCCATCCCTGATACATCCCACAACAGCAGAGTCGTCAGAGAACTTCTGGATGTGGCATGACTCCGTGTTGTAGGTGAAATCATGGCATGGAAAATGACATGGTCACACTAGTAACATCTATACAAATGTAAAGGGGTGATGAAAATAAATTAAGTATAAATTATTAAGGAAAAACATTTCTTTAAAGCAAGTGGCAAAATGGTGGACCATTTGTCTGTAACTCGCCGGTGGGCCGCCCAAAAACCTCAGGTTTCCTCTGGGAATCTGAGTAATAGCTAGTTTAGCGCAGAGTGAATCTGAGTAATAGCTAGTAAAGGGTGTGTTGTGTTCCAGTGGTGTGATGTGTAAAGGGTGTGTTGTGTAAAGGGTGTGATGTGTAAAGGGTGTGATGTGTAAAGGATGTGATGTGTTCCAGTGGTGTGATGTGTAAAGGGTGTGTTGTGTAAAGGGTGTGTTGTGTTCCAGTGGTGTGTTGTGTAAAGGGTGTGATGTGTTCCAGTGGTGTGATGTGTTCCAGTGGTGTGATGTGTAAAGGGTGTGTTGTGTTCCAGTGGTGTGATGTGTTCCAGTGGTGTGATGTGTAAAGGGTGTGTTGTGTAAAGGGTGTGTTGTGTAAAGGGTGTGTTGTGTGGTCCAGTGGTGTGTTGTGTAAAGGGTGTGTTGTGTTCCAGTGGTGTGATGTGTAAAGGGTGTGTGTTGTGTTCCAGTGGTGTAATGTGTTCCAGTGGTGTGTTGTGTAAAGGGTGTGATGTGTGGTGTGATGTGTTCCAGTGGTGTGATGTGTAAAGGGTGTGTTGTGTTCCAGTGGTGTGATGTGTTCCAGTGGTGTGTTGTGTAAAGGGTGTGTTGTGTAAAGGGTGTGTTGTGTTCCAGTGGTGTGATGTGTTCCAGTGGTGTGTTGTGTAAAGGGTGTGTTGTGTAAAGGGTGTGTTGTGTAAAGGGTGTGATGTGTAAAGGGTGTGATGTGTTCCAGTGGTGTGATGTGTTCCAGTGGTGTGATGTGTAAAGGGTGTGTTGTGTTCCAGTGGTGTGTTGTGTAAAGGGTGTGTTGTGTTCCAGTGGTGTGTTGTGTAAAGGGTGTGTTGTGTTCCAGTGGTGTGTTGTGTAAAGGGTGTGTTGTGTTCCAGTGGTGTGTTGTGTAAAGGGTGTGTTGTGTTCCAGTGATCCGAGTCGCCGTAAGAACAACACCAACTCCACAGGAAACGTGCGTCTTTATTTACTGCTCAGGTGTGAGTGACCAATCAAAGCACACGTCTTTTAGTAACAAATAGATTCTTCTTATAAAACATACAAAACATAGAGAATTTCATCTATTTAAAAGGATACATACACACACGCACACATACACACACGCACACATACACACGCACACATACACACGCACACACATATACATACTAATCTCATGGGTTCTTGTACCATTGTCTTTCACAGTAAATGACGGAACCTATATTCCTCAGAGTTCTGTTGCCCGAGGAGGAGCAGGCCCATGGTGTGTGTGTGTGTGTTTGCGTGTGTGTCGCAGCCTGGGCAGTACTTGGCCATTCCTCTCCAGTCCAGTAGCTCAATAAATAGTCTAATAAATAGGGTCGCGCCCCACACACACACACACACACACACACACACACACACACACACACACACACACACACACACACACACACAGCGCTGTCCTGGCTGCTCACACCTGGCTGATGATGAGGTCATCCTCCGCTGGCCGCGGCCCGTAGTTCCGCTCCGCCATCCTGGGAACCAGGCCTGTCTGGGGGGGCTGGGGGGGAGAGAGAGGATTCATATTGATTAGATTGATTAGATTACATTAGGGAATATCTGATCAGTCTGGTTCAGACACACCCACCACAACCTGTGAGGAAGCAGGGAGTCAATGAATCAACAAGGCAGTGAGAAAGACACACACACACATACACACACACACTCAGACACACACTCAAAGGAAGTTTAATGCCCTCTGTGTGTGTGAGAGGGTGAGAGAACAAGAACTATCAGACACAGAGGAAGCGGTACGCACCTTTATAATAGTTCAAACACACACATGTACACACAGAAGGTGAAATGCACCCTCACACACTCAGGGAGTGGCTGACTAAGCTCTTTTAGGAGCACACTGGCCTGAGTCACGGTGAGTGTGTGTGTGTGATGGCGCATTAAGGTGTGTGTGTGTGTGTGTGTGATGGCGCATTAAGGTGTGTGTGTGTTATGGTGCATTAAGGTGTGTGTGTGTGATGGCACATTATGGTGTGTGTGTGATGGTGAATTAAGGTGTGTTTGTGTGTGTGATGGCGCATTAAGATGTGCGTGTGTGTGTGTGTGTGTGATGGCGCATTAAGGTGTGTGCTCAGAGCAGCTGTTTCTTAGTTTGACAATAACCGTACTGAGCAGTCCTTTACGGTGCCAGTGTGGTTAGTACGTCATTTCCTGTTTATTTATCTCTGGAAAATCTGTGCGTCTTTACAAGTGTTTGTAACCCCCCCCCCCCCCCCCATTTTTCCTTCTGTGAGGCGCATTGTGTTACCTCCTGGTATGAAATGCGCCGTACAAATAAAGTTTGATTGATTGAGTGTGTGTGTGTGTGTGTGTGTGTGTGATGGCGCATTAAGGTGCGGCTCCTGAACAGTTTGTTTTCCCCCACTGGAGCTACACTTTAGAGTTTCTTTATCTTCTTCCACAGTCAGACTAAGTTGTGTGTGTGTGTGTGTGTGTGTGTGTGTGTGTGTGTGTGTGTGTGTGTGTGAGAAAGATCTAGTTCTTTATATCAGCAGCACTTCACAACCACAGGAAATGTCATTAAGCAGTTAAGCCGGAGATAGCAAAGATTGTGTACAGGTAAGTTTGTCTGTTTGTGTGTCTGTGTGTAAGCAGCTGTGTATGTTGGTGTGTGTGTGTGTGTATGCTTGAGCTGTGTGTGGGTGTGTGTGTGTGTGTGTTTTTGAGTGAGCAGTTGTGTGTATATGTGAGCGAGAGAGTGTGAGTGTGTGTGTGTGTGTGTGTGTGTGTGTGTGTGTGTGCCTGAGCTGTGTGTGGGTGTGTGTGTTTTTGAGTAAGCAGTTGTGTGTATATGTGAGCGAGAGAGTGTGTGTGTGTGTGTGTGTGTGCTTGAGCCGTGAGCTGCAGACAGGTGTGTGTGTGTGTGTGTGTGTGTGTGCAGACAGGCCCAAACACCTTTCCTAGCTCTGCTGTCAGCGAGGCGTTGCACTCTGGGAATTCCTTTCCCCTCCGACAGATTTCAACACGACTGTAAGACGACACTGGAACTATTCTGCTCCACGGAAGCCTCAGGCCACTCTCTGCCCGCAGGTGAGCGTGTGTGTGTGTGTGAGCGGTGTGTGTGTGTGTGTGTGTGTGTGTGAGCGGTGTGTGTGTGTGTGTGTGTGTGTATGCATGTTTAAGCATGTACGGGTGTGTGTGTGTATAGTACATGTGTACAGGTGTGTGTGTGTGTGCGCGTGAGAGAGCGAGCGTATGTGTGTGTATGCATGTAGGTATGTGTGTGTAATATATATATATATATATATATATATATATGTGTGTGTGTGTACAGGTGTGTGTGTGTGTGAGCGCGTGTGTGAGGCAGGGCTGTGTACCTGATCGAGTCGCAGTGGCTGCTGGGATAGCGGTGACTCCCGGCTGGAGTTGGTCCTGACGCGCACGGCGCCCTGGCGGTGTCGGTCCAGCGAGCGCGGCCGGTGGAACTGGTGGCGCTGGTGCCAGGACTTCAGCTCCTCGGAGACCAGCTGGCGCGGGAGGCCGCTGGCGGGGTGGTGCTGCGGGTACTCCCTCAGCGAGGGCGCGCGTGCCAGCCTCACGTGAGCGGGCACCGCCGTGGGCACCCGCTGCAGCACCACCACCGGGGCCTCCTCGTACCAGTAGTCATAGCGACCGCCCGGACACGGAGAGGCGTGGGTCTGCCCGAACTCGGCCTCTGGGGGGTACGCTCTCATGTGGGGGGGGTACCCCGCTCTGGAGAAGCTGGGTGTGGACTGGTGCTGGATGTTCCTGTAGAAACCGTTGTGGGGGTGGGGGTCGGGGTACCCGTAGACCAGCTGGCAGGGGTGGGGGTGGGGGGCCTCGGCGGGCCCCTCGTGGCAGGAGGAGCTGGTGTAGGAGCTGGTGTAGGAGGTGGCCGAGTGCTCAGACATGCTGTCCTCAGAGCTGGAGTAGTACAGCGGGTTTCCCATGCCAACATGCAGAGGCGAACTCTCAGGTGACATCCCCATGTCAATCAACCGTCGCCGGGGGAAACGGGAACGCCCGCGCTCCAGATCCACATCGTGAGCCGCTTCAGAGCTGGGAAGCCTGGGAACGCCACAGCAGAACATCACAGTCAGACTAATCACATCACATCACAGTGTGTGTATGTGCGTGTGTATGTAGGTGTGCATGTGTGTGTGTGCGTGTGTGTGTGTATATGTGCGTGTGTATGTAGGTGTGCATGTGTGTGTGTGTGTGTGTGTGTGTGTATGTGCGTGTGTATGTAGGTGTGCATGTGTATGTGCGTGTGTATGTAGGTGTGCATGTGTGTGTGTGTGTGTGTGTGTGTGTGTGTGTGTGTATGTAGGTGTGCGTGTGTGTGTGTGTGTGTGTGAGTATGTATGTGCGCGTGTATGTAGGTGTGCATGTGTGTGTGTGTGTGTGTGTGTTACATAGTCCTGGGGTTCTGCTTGCTTCCTGCTTTGGTCTGTGCGTTTCTTGCTATAGGTGGAGACTGGGCGTGGTCATGCAATTACTGGAACTGGCCTACCCGGATAAAAGCCACGCAGTTCCCAAGATGGACGCTCGCTCTCGCCTCGCAAAAGAACAGACGCTGGCACACAATCTTTACTATAATCGATATACCGTTCCCTTGAACTCTCCGTTCTGACAAATATTCCTGGTATTGTTTCTTGTGACATGGGTGGTTATTTTCGGCACTTTATTAGTTGTAGTTAGTTAGGGTAGGTAAGTAAGTTGGACATCGGAAGACTCACTTTTTGTTTTGCCTGTCTCGTGAATTGTACGTCGGGCACGGGAGCCAGGCAAGTTCACACCACCAGCACAGTAAGCGTGAGGTTTTCTTTTTCCTTTTTCCTGTCAGTCTTGTAACCACCTTGTTTTGTCCGGGATTTTGGGGCTTTCTTTGATTATAGTAAATGTATACTTTTGTGCACCAAACCCAACACTGTGGCTTCGTTTTTGTTATGGTTTCTGGTTTTGGGGATTCGTAACAGTGTGTGTGTGCATGTGTGTGTGTGTGTGTGTGTGTGTGTGTGTGTGTGCATACCTGAGGGAGAGGCCACGGCGCAGCTGCATCTCTGGAGTACAGGGGGCGCTGTTGGACTGGCTGTGTCTCTGAGTCACATGTGAAGGCAGAGGGTGGGGTTGCCCCCCCTCCCCCACACACATCTGCAAGGGGGGCAGTGTTGGAGTCACAGCAGGACTGCTGCTTGGCGACACACACACACACACACACACACACACACACACACACACACACACACACACCACAGAGCAGGCACAGGGTTAGGGGTCACGAGACATAAGGAGAGAGATACACAGACACTCAACCTTAACACACCCTGTCCCCATCTCCAAATCATACAGCCACCCCCCCTCCCTCCCTCACACCACCTCAAAATTACACAGCTAGCTTTGATGGAGAGTATTACAGACACAGAGACCTGATGCGCGCACACACACACACACACACACACACACACATTGCTCTCAACGCTCTCATTCCTGTAAAATGGTACACATACAGTCCATTCACACACACCCCACACTACAGCTCCATGCTGTAGGGGCCTCAGAGACAATCTAGTATGTGTGTGTGTGTGTGTGTGTGTGTGTGTGTGTGTGTGTGTCACAGGGGCATTCAGGGGCGTTAATGCTGTACGTGCTGTGGAGAATCACAGAGAATGCCAAGAATGCAATTACATGTTACCGCGGCAACCACAACCCCACCGCCCCTCCCCCTGTGTTAACCTCAGAGATCCCCTGAGGGGGGGTGGGGAGGCGGGGGGTACAGTTTGTCCTGAACTTATCCTCATTGTTAGAACTACTACATGCAGCTAACCTGAACTATTATATGCAGCTAACCTGAACTATTATATGCAGCTAACCTGAACGTCTATATGCAGCTAAGCCAAGCTAACCGGAACTACAGTGTTTTATGTGTGTGGAGAGTAAAAAAAGTGTTTCAATGGTCTGTAGCATATGTATATGTGTGTGTGTGTGTGTGTGTGTGTGTATGTGTGTGTGTGTGTGTGTGTGTGTGTGTCTCTCACCCGGATCTGCAGCTGCTAGAGCGTGTTTTCTTGGGCTTCCACAAATGTGTGTGTCTCTGTGTGTGTGTGTGTATGTGTGTGTGTGTGTGTCTCACCCGGATCTGCAGCTGCTAGTGCGTGTTTTCTTGGGCTTCTCGTAGGGCTGGTCCAGGCTGGACTCGGACCAGGGCGAGTGCTGGATGGGGGGGCGCTCATCTTCCCCCAACCCACAACTGCCCCTGAGGGAGGGGGGCAGAGAGGGGCTGGGGGAGGGGCTGGGGGTGTGGTTTAGGGAGGGGCTCGGGGAGGGGGTTTGAATGATACAAGGGTGGCTAAAGGAGGGGCTGGGGGGGTGGCTAAGGGAGGGGCTTTGCATGGGACTGGGCGGGTAATTGTGGGGGTGGCTAAGGGAGGGGCTTTGCATGCGACTGGGTGGGTAATTGTGGGGGTGGCTTAGGGAGGGGCTTTGCATGCGACTGGGTGGGTAATTGTGGGTGTGGCTTAGGGAGGGGCTGAGGGGGTGGGTCAGGGGCCCCAGGGTCTGTGGTGGCGTGTGTCTCCCGCGCTGCTCCTGCAGGAGGTGAGGAGGAGGCGTAGAGGGTTGGCCGTGGTCGGAGCGCGGCGGCTCCAGAGACGGCTGAGTCGCCTGACTGGCCCTCTCCTCTGAGGAGAAAACCATGGCAACAGGGTCAGAGGTCATTAGTAGTAACAGAAAAGCATGCAGAGTTCAAAACTGTGTTAGAACTGTGAACGCCTTTACAGAGCATTGTGATGTCACAAAGGACCAGGCATGAGTTGAGCATGATCAATAACACATTACAGGATGACAACTAATCAACTAATCACTGATCATCCCCTAACGTTAATGAGAGTAAGATCAGTGACGAGTTAACGAGAGTAAGATCAGTGATGAGTTAACGAGAGTAAGATCAGTTAACGAGAGTAAGATCAGTGATGAGTTAACGAGACTAAGATCAGTGATGAGTTAACGACACTAAGATCAGTGATAAGTTAACGAGAGTAAGATCAGTGATGAGTTAACGAGACTAAGATCAGTGATGAGTTAACGACACTAAGATCAGTGATGAGTTAACGACACTAAGATCAGTGATGAGTTAACGAGTTAACGAGAGTAAGATCAGTGATGAGTTAACGAGAGTAAGATCAGTGATGAGTTAACGAGACTAAGATCAGTGATGAGTTAATGACACTAAGATCAGTGATGAGTTAACGAGTTAACGAGAGTAAGATCAGTGATGAGTTAACGAGTTAACGAGCGTAAGATCAGTGATGAGTTAACGAGAGTAAGATCAGTGATGAGTTAACGAGAGAGTTAACGAGAGTAAGATCAGTGATGAGTTAACGAGAGTAAGATGAGTTAACGAGAGTAAG
>NC_045156.1:16798602-16813602 GCF_900700415.2 Clupea harengus
CTGTATGGTGGCGTGTGATTGATCGCAGCGCTGTATGGTGGCGTATGATTGGTCACAGCGCTGTATGGTGGCGTGTGATTGGTCGCAGCGCTGTATGGTGGCGTGCGATTGGTCATCATACTCACAGCCTCTCGGATGCAGAGCTTCTTGAGTTCCGACACACACGCCTCCAGATGCTCCTCCAGAGACTGCAGCTTCAGACGCATCACACGAGTGTGTGTCGTCACGTCCTTCATCACTGTACAAGGGCTATCAGGACCTGTGGTACACACACACACACACACACACACACGTGCACATACACATGAACACACACAAAAGGAAGTATGAGAGTTCAGACAGAAGTGTGTGGTTAACATGAATCACGTGTGAGGTGTGTGTGTGGGTATTACTCTGGCTGTACTGAGGAGAGGTGTGTGTGTGTGGGTATTACTCTGGCTGTACTGAGGTGTGTGTGTGTGTGTGTGGGTATTACTCTGGCTGTACTGAGGTGTGTGTGTGTGTGTGGGTATTACTCTGGCTGTACTGAGGTGAGCCTTCATTCACACACCCTTCAGCTGAAACCTGTTCCCAAAGCCTTCTGGGTATCTGTTTAGCGAGAACGAGAATTCCAGTCTTAGTCCAGTAAGCAGGGCCAGAACCATTCCAGTCTTAATCCAGCCTCTCCCATCCATCACACCATCTAATCTCCCTTTATTCATGTACAGCCTAGCATAGAACACGACCTCTGACCTTTGACCTTTATTCATGTACAGCCTAGCATAGAACACGACCTCTGACCTTTAATCATGTACAGCCTAGCATAGAACACAACCTCTGACCTTTAATCATTTCCTGCCTAGCATAGAACACGACCTCTGACCTTTAATCATGTACAGCCTAGCATAGAACATAACCTCTGACCTTTAATCATTTCCTGCCTAGCATAGAACACGACCTCTGACCTTTCATCATGTCCTGCCTAGCATAGAACATGACCTGTGTGTTAATGTGCTGATGCACAGCCAACCTACATCCGCAGCAGCAGGCCCCGGGTTATACTGCTGGGAGAGTAAACAATAAACAGCAACACCAAAACAATATGACACCATCAACAACAAACAATAAACAAGCAGGGCAACAGGGTTGGGGCAGCAGCAGCACCATGCTCTCTCTCACACACAGACACACACACAGCTCTCTGTTCTGATGCTGACCTGACGCTCAACCCCTCTGACTTTGGCTCTCTCTCTCTCACACACACACACACACACACACACACACACACCCGCACACACCTACACGGATAAACCAGTCCTGCAGAGCCTCCAGCTCGAGGAGTGACTCACTCACACACACACATACACACCCAAATATACGTGCTCAAACAAACACACATTCAAAACACACATATACACACACACACACACACACACACACACACACACACACACACACACACACACACACACACACACACCCTAGCAATCGTACACAGCACATATACCAGCCGGTTTGGGAGTTATGCGGTAGCAAGACAAACAGGCGAGGCCAACACAGCAGTATTGTGTCTGAAGTGATAAACAGTCATTGTGAGGAACAGACAGAGCGTGACAGTCAGGGAATACCCAGGGAGATGACCCTTGACCCCGAGCCTAGAGACCACTGACCAGCACCCAGAGACCAGCACCCACACACCAGTTCTCTGCAGCCAGAAACCCAGAACTCACTCTGCTCAAACAAACACAAACCCCAGAACTCAGGGCCCACACTAGACATGTGTGTGTGTGTGTGTGTGTGTGTGTGTGAGAGGGTGTGTGTGTGTGAGAGGGTGTGTGTGTGAGGGTGTGTGTGAGTGAGGGTGTGTGTGTGTGTGTTTGTGTGTGTGTGTGTGTCTGTGAGAGTGTGTAGGTGTGTGTGTGTGTGTGTGTGTGTGTGTGTAGGTGTGTGTATGTGTGAGTGTGTGTAAGGTACCCACCTGAGTGCAGGATGATGCCACTGTCCGTGTCACTAGTCTCCTCTTTGGCCTCCATAACGGCTGAGTTTCTCAGAGACGTCAACGCTGCTCCAGACCTCACCACTCCCTACAGAACACATGAGACGTGAGACACCAGACATGAGACATCAGATCAGACATCAGATCAGACATGAGACATCAGATCAGACATGAGACACCAGACATGAGACACCAGATCAGACATGAGACATCAGATCAGACATGAGACACCAGATCAGACATGAGACACCAGATCAGACATGAGACACCAGATCAGGCATGAGACATCAGACTAAACATGAGAAGTGAGACACCAGATCAGACATCAGATCAGACATGAGACATCAGACCAGACGTGAGACACCACTGCCATCAGACTGATCCTCACACTCACTGGGCTTATCTGTGGTGCCATCACACACATATCAGACATCACACACATATCAGACAGCACACACATATCAGACAGCACACACATAGCTACACACACACACAGCTACTATACACACATAGTTGCAACAGACAGCTACATACACACACACACACACACACACACACACACACACACACAAAGATATACACACAGCTACAGCAGACACAATCAGTGTAACTGGGGTGGAAATACACAGTTGGGGGGGGGGGTGTTGGGGGAGGGGAGGCGACCCAGAGGAATGTCAGCCCTGCTGATGATCAAACACACCACACATCTGACAGGTCAGTGTCCCCCCCCCCCACCCTGATCTCTCCGCTCTGCCCCCCCCAGGCAGATGACTGTGCTGGGCCCTGAGTCTCTCCACATGCGCCTCATGTGGGGGTCAGTTGGGGGGGGGGGGGGGGGGCGTATGGAAGCACTTAGCCCCTGAGCCGTGTCTGAGGTCGCAGCCCCAGCGGAGACGGAGATTCCAGTCAACAAAGCCTCAGCGGGACAGCATGCGACCCCAGTGTCCCGTTGCCATCGGCAACCAGCACCAGCCTCTCTTCAGCCCAGCCTGAGGCTCACGTCTCCATTAACCTGTCATCCGTATCCAGGATAATGGGTGTGTGTGTGTGTGTGTGTGTGTGTGTGTGTGTGTGTGTGACACTGGCCTGTGTCTAACTGCAGAGTGGGTGTTTGGGTGTGTGTGTGGTGCCCAGATGCCCATCCACAGGGTCCAGTGCAGGCTGCACACCAGCGGAGAATCTGTGCCAAGGAGCAGGGTCTCCTCTCTCTCACACACAGACACAAACACACACACACTCTCTCTCTCACACACACACACACACACACTTTTGATTAACCAGCTCACAGGTGAGAGTATGTGTGAGTGAGAATCCTGTGTGTGTGTGTGTGTGTGTGTGTGTGTGTGTGTGTGTGTGTGTGTGTGTGTGTGAGTATGTGTCCAATATCTAAGGGAGCAGAAATCCTGGGAAAGGTTTTCCTCCAGGATGATGAAACACTCCTGCTGTGTCGTGTGTGACATGAGCACAAATGCACACACTCTCCTGTAAACACCCATGAGTCAGGTGTGTCAACTCAGACACTGAGAGATGACATCACACTGATACACACACACACACACACACTGTGTTCTCTTGAGGAGACTGTGCCGTGTTCTCTGGAGTAGACTGTGCTGTGTTCACTAGGCTGAGTAGACTGTGCTGTGTTCTCTGGTCTGAGTAGACTGTGCTGTGTTCTCTGGTCTGAGTAGACTGTGCTGTGTTCTCTGGTCTGAGTAGACTGTGCCGTGTTCTCTAGGCTGAGTAGACTGTGCCGTGTTCTCTGGAGTAGACTGTGTTCTCAAGGCTGAGTAGACTGTGTTGTGTTCTCTGGTCTGAGTAGACTGTGTTGTGTTCTCTGGTCTGAGTAGACTGTGCTGTGTTCTCTGGTCTGAGTAGACTGTGCCGTGTTCTCTAGGCTGAGTAGACTGTGCCGTGTTCTCTGGAGTAGACTGTGTTCTCAAGGCTGAGTAGACTGTGTTGTGTTCTCTGGTCTGAGTAGACTGTGTTGTGTTCTCTGGTCTGAGTAGACTGTGCTGTGTTCTCTGGTCTGAGTAGACTGTGCTGTGTTCTCTGGTCTGAGTAGACTGTGCTGTGTTCTCTGGTCTGAGCAGACTGTGCCGTGTTCTCAAGGCTGAGAGGAGGCGGTTCTCTGACAGTAGAGCCCAGCCCAGGTGCGCTCAGTGTTGTGAGGAAAAGGGAGGTGTCCAGCGATGGGAATGATTAACAGACCGGCCTTTCAGACACCTGATGTATTACTGACTCCTGTCTTTATTGTACCGAAACCGAGAACACTCACATCTGATAACACACACACACAACGACTTCACACACATCTGATAACACATACCTACTTCACACACATCTGATAACACACACCTACTTCACACACAGCTGTATGGAGTCTGGACACTAGCTGCACACGTTGCGTTCACGACAATGATCAGAAAACGCATCCATACACAGGCTTTGAAGCCAGGGCATGCCATAACACACTTCAGAAAACATTCAGATTGCGACACAGCCAACACACTACCATGATGAGTCAATCAGACACATTAACGGGCAAACACTGGGCTATAAACGTAAAACGAACAGAGACACACAAAAAAACACCCAATTACGTTCTGTTCACCTGAACAGAAACAAAAAGGTCAATTAGGCTAACGCGCCGAAACAGTCTTTTAACTAACCGGACAGTAAATACAGACTATGAGAATACCAGCTCGCCGCTTCCACTGACCAATTCTGGAAACGATAAACACCCCCGATGTTTTAAACAGAAATCTTGTGCTCTCTAAATTATATCCGAGCGACACATTCCGTTCCGCCAATTGGCTTGTCTTGGAACATCCCAGCTCTGGACACGACACTGAACACACACGTCTCCTTAAACCATTGTGAAATCAACAAACAACTTATGTGCTGTAGAGGTAGTTTATAAATAATTCGCGTATACTTACATTACTCGGTGGACTAGTTTCCACAGGAAATACAAAGTAAACTTCTCGGCAATCACTTAAACAATCTCGATTTCCCGAACCGCAAGTCCCGACAGTGATTTAAGAGTGAGTGAGTGTGTGTGTGTGTGTGTGCGCTAGAGAGAGCCGAGAGCGGACGAGGGAGTGACGGTGACGTAAACACACCTGAGCTCACAGAGCGCTCAGCGAGGAGGCGGTGATTTCCATATGTCCAGAACTAATGGGCAAACAATAACTAATGTGTGCTTGACCACCACTGCCGTAACGGTCTTATCTTACTGACCACCACTGCGGTAACGGTCTTATCTTACTCACAATCTTTTCACTCGTTCTTAATAATGACCATACTGACATGTTTGCGCTTAGTTTAAAAGCCTTTCAATTCGCATTGAAGAATAGGACCAATTTGGTCTATAGTTTTGTCACCAATCATCTCTCAACATAGCACTAGTTGATCGAAAACGCCAAAACACACCACGGCTCTGATTAAGATTAAAAAAAAAACATTGCAACTTCGGAGACAAAAATAATGTCCTATGCCGCCCCCTTTTGAGTATAACAGATATTGCTACACATAGGCCAAGTTTGAGACTAGTCGTGAAGCCTAAGGAACAAGCCTTACTGTGACGGTACAAGTAACTGGGATTCTAAAGTAGTGAACTGTGCTCTGAAATATTGCATTAATACACTTCAATACATAGGCTACAGATATAAGCACCATTCAGTATAAACGTTTAGAGCTTAACCCCCAGACACAAACACACACACAAACAAACACACCTTAGAGTTTAAAAGGCAGAGAGACACCATCCTCTGAGTCATACCAGCTCCAGTGCTGCTCTGCACCCAACTGGTTATGAGCTTACACTCAGAGCCCACACCCGTCTGAGGCCACACACACACACACACACACACACACACACACACACACACACACACACACACAGCTCTACTCCAAGGCCCAATCCCTCCAATCAGTCAAACTGACATGGATGCATACAGAACACTCTCTCCACCCACACACACACACACACACACACCCCCCCCCACACACACAGCTGGTGGGGATCAGCTTGTAGAATGCGGTCAAACATGGGGCACCTTCTGTCCCTCTATACCCCAACAATCTACACACACACACACGCACACGCACACACGCGGTCTGCATGCTGCTGGAGGCCAGTCTTCTCTCTGGCGCTTCAGGAATGTTCCTCCAGCTCCCCAGTATACCCCCAAAACCCCCCTCAGCCACACCCACACACACACACACACACACACACACACCAACAGTCCCCTCAGCCATGGTGTCACATCACCAGCAGGAGCCCCAGCAAGCAAGGGAACACACACACACACACACACGCGCGCACACACACACGCCAGGGTATTTGATTTCAAGACACTCTCAGTGTTCACATTTAACATCTTTACAGTGCAGCTGTTCTTTGGCGTTCTTCTCAGTTTGCTTCGTTTATCTTTAAGATTCATGCCGAGTTCCGTTTCTCATCCCATGTTCCGTTTCTCTTCCCATGTTCCGTTTCTCATCCCCTGTTCTGTTTCTCATCCCCTGTTTCTCACCCCCTGTTCCGTTTCTTGTTCTGTTTCTCATCCCATGTTCCGTTTCTCATCCCATGTTCTGTTTCTCATCCCATGTTCTGTTTCTCATCCCATGTTCCGTTTCTCATGTTCTTTTTCTCATCCCATGTTCCGTTGCTCATCCCATGTTCCGTTTCTCATCCCATGTTCTGTTTCTCATCTCATGTTCCGTTTCTCATCCCATGTTCCGTTTCTCATCTCATGTTCCGTTTCTCATCCCATGTTCCGTTTCTCATCCCATGCTTCTCATTCTGATCAGCTGAAGCCTTATTTCCTGTCCTGCTGGAACCGCAGTGTTCTCTCCGAGTTAATGACGGTCTGAGGGTGAGTTCGGAGTGGCATGCGAGACACGAGAGTGAGACGTAAATGAGGTGACAGGTAAGAGTGGCATGGTAATGGGATATGAGACATGGGAGTGAGATGTGAGACATGGGAGGAGTGAGATGGGAGTGAGATATGAGACATGGGAGTGAGATGTGAGACATGGGAGTGAGATGTGAGAGTGCGGAAGGCCTGAGAGTGAAGGCTCTGACATGATGCGTGAGGAATACAGTGCATCCGGAAAGTATTCACAGCGCTTCACTTTCTCCACATTTTGGTATGTTACAGCCTTATTCCAAAATGGATTCAAATAATTATTTTCCTCAAAATTCTACACACAATACCCCGTAATGATAACGTGAAAAACGTTTTTGGGAACATTTTGCAAATCTATAAAAAAATAAAGAAATCACATGTTCACAGCCTTTGCCACGACACTCAAAATTGAGCTCAGGTGCATCCTATTTCCACTGGTCATCCCTGAGATGTTTCTACAACTTGATTGGAGTCCACATGTGGTAAATTCAGTTGATTGGACATGATTTGGAATCGCACACACCTGTCGATATAAGGTCACACAGTTGACAGTGCATGTCAGAGCACAAACCAAGCCATGAAGTCCAAGGAATTGTCTGTAGACCTCCGAGACAGGATTGTATCGAGGCACAGATCTGGGGATGGGTACAGAAAAATGTCTGCAGCATTGAAGGTCACAATGAGCACAGTGGCCATAAATAGAAGAAGTTTGGGAGGTGACCAAGAACCTGATGGTCACTCTGACAGAGCTCCAGCGTTGCTCTGTGAAGAGAGGAAAACCTTCCAGAAGGACAACCAGGCACCGCTCATCACCTGGCCAATACCATCCCTACAGTGAAGCATGGTGGTGGCAGCATCATGCTGTGGGGATGTTTTTCAGCAGCAGGAACTGGGAGACTAGTCAGGATCGAGGTAAAGATGAATGCAGCAATGTACAGAGACATCCTTGATGAAAACCTGCTCCAGAGCGCTCTGGACCTCAGACTGGGGCGAAGGTTCATCTTCCAACAGGACAACGACCCTAAGCGCACAGCCAAGATAACAAAGGAGTGGCTTCGGGACAACTCTGTGAATGTCCTTGAGTGGCCCAGCCAGAGCCCAGACTTGAACCCGATTGAATATCTCTGGAGAGATCTGAAAATGGCTGTGCACCGACGCTCCCCATCCAACCTGATGGAGCTTGAGAGGTCCTGCAAAGAAGAATGGGAGAAACTGCCCAAAAATAGGTGTGCCAAGCTTTTAACATCATACTCAAAAAGACTTGAGGCTGTAATTTCTGCCAAAGGTGCTTCAACAAAGTATTGAGCAAAGGCTTTGAATACTTATGTACGTGTTATATTTTCGTTCTTTATTTTTAATACATTTGCAAAAAATTCTAAAATCCTGTTTTCACTTTGTCATTATGGGGTATTGAGTGTAGATTGATGAGGGGAAAAAAATGAATTTAAACGATATTAGCATAAGGGTGTAACATAACAAAATGTGGAAAAAGTGAAGCGCTGTTAATACTTTCTGGATGCACTGTATGTGAGGTATGACAGGAGAGTTCTACACTATAAGAGCGAGACGTGAAAATGAGACAGAGATGAGATTTGAGTGAGGATCAGAATTATACAGACGAACACACACACACATACTGTCCTTCTCTGCCACACACACACACACACACGCTCCTTCTCTTTCAAACACACACACACACACACACACACTCCTTCTCTCACACACACACACACACTCTCTCTCACACACACACAGTGTGGGAATGGTGCTGCTGCTCCTGCTGCCCCAGGAAAGGGATATAGAGATCTGATACACACATATATAACATATAACTGAGATTTGGCTGAAACATGGACGTGAGACGTAGATGAGATGTAAGAGCGGTTAATGACACTCGAGAGGGATATAAGCAAAAACTTGAGAGTGTGACGTACATGAGATGAGAGACCTGTGTGTGTGTGACGTACATGAGATGAGAGACCTGTGTGTGTGTGTGTGTGACGTACATGAGATGTGAGACCTGTGTGTGTGTGTGTGTGTGTGTGTGTGTGTGTGACGTACATGAGATGCGAGACCTGTGTGTGTGACGTACATGAGATGTGAGACCTGTGTGTGTGACGTACATGAGATGTGAGACCTGTGTGTGTGTATGTGTGTGTGTGTGTGTGTGTATGTGTGTGTGAGACGTACATGAGATGCGAGACCTGTGTGTGAGACGTAGGGTTGGGTACCGAGAACCGGTACCAATATGGAACCGGTTCCAATACAACCGGTACCTACCCGGACCGAAATGCAACGCAGATTTCGGTGCCTGAGCCAATTGAACACGGTCGCTAGGCAGATTCTGTGGGGCACATGTAAAACTGCCCCAGCTCCCAATGTAAACTTTGTCCTGTGTCGCTCATGCTCATTGGTGTTTTCATAGCAACAGTCTTATCTGATAAATGCCGAAATGAAGCACCGAAATCTGCGTTGCATTTCGGTCCGGGTTGGTACCGGTTGTATTGGAACCGGTTCTGATATGACAGTGAAGAGCAGGCAAGCACAAACAAAACTAGCCATCAACCTTTTAACAGAGAAAATACCGAAAGGTAAACGGTCAAAAGTGTGCAGCAAATGCAACAAAATAATTGCGTGAAAAGAGGGGAGAGAAGGCAAGAGCCAACGGCAGATCAGCAACCGAAGACTGAAAAATATACGGAGATGACAGCTAAACTACCAACGGTAGTCTCTTAAAGGGGCAGTACACATTTTCTACTACTCAGTGTGTTCAAGTAACAAGAGTACCTATTCGCCTTATTCACGTCGCGGCCATATTGAAAACGAAAACGAGGCTTGGTTGGGTAAACCCGACCGGAAGTCATTCTTTACGATACGAAGAGTAATGATGGACAGAGAATGGACCACAAATATTCTGCTCTTGCCCCCTATAACCGTGGCATTAATAGATTATTTTTTGCAGCTCACCGTCAGCATCATGTTTATTTACTTGGCTATTATGAAATGCACCAAACATACCATGGAATGTGTGTGCCAGAAAGCTCAACATGAGCAACCTTTGAACAGCCTCTGAACGTGAGGAACTCTTTTGCCTTAAAGTAACTGTATTTAGCAATTGTACTTTAGGGTAAGGGTAAGGATTAGCAATCTAACCTTTAAAAAAAAAAACAGCTTAAAAAAATTGGGGCGCTGCAATGACGTTTAATATGGAGAATAGCCTCTGTGCTATTGTCATACCAGGGTCCGTAGGCATATTAGCCTACTGCGTTATATGGAGAATAGCCTCTGTGCTATTGTCATACCAGGGTCCGTAGGCATATTAGCCTACTGCGTTATGTAAATTTGCCTTAAGACGCCAGGTTACTACTGTCTGCCAAACTAGTAAGTAGCTTATTTGCCGTCTTGTGTTGCACTTGTTTGATGTTTGACTGTGTTAGGAAAGTCGTTGACTCACTAGTTTGTCATAGTGTCAAAGTAAGCACATTTCAACAGGTTTCGCTAGGCTAGGTTTCGCCGCTAGCATCTCGTTAGCGATTAGCAATTCCTCCCTTCTGTTGCTGTAACATCTAACTTAGCTACCTTGACCATGTAGGGGATCTCATTCTTTCTCATGGAGTGAACTGCCCTTGCTCTCACATTTGCCCTGCCACTCTCTCTCTTTCTGACTGCAAAAGCATTGTTATTCACAAGATCATCCTGGTAAAGATGCCATGAATCACCTGTCATTTTACAAATTTGACTCATTCGTGCTATTGTGCTATCAATTCTGACAGTATAACTTAGCTGCCATTTGCTAGCTAGCCAAGTAAATAAACATGATGCTGACGGTGAGTTGTAAAAAAACCAATCTATTAATGCCGCAAGGGCAGAAGATGTGTGGTCCATTCTCCGTCCATCATTACTCTTCCTAAATTTCCCTCGGGATTAATAAAGTATCCAGGGTTTTTCCTGCATAGAGAAAATTTGGGCGCGCGCCTAAGCCGTTTTCGCGAGCGCCTACAACAAATCCCGAGCGCCTAAGGCACCAAAAAAAGTCCGCGATAAAAAATAAATAAAAAAAAGCTGTCATTCATGGCGCAATTCAGCTTAATGGTGTTTTGAGCCCTCACCGTCGACTTCAAGGCAGCAGCTTGTCCCACCTCCCACCCCCTGAGCCAATCATTGAAAAGAGGCTGCTCCAAGCTTGCCAGTTTAGAGAATACGTTGATTTGAATTTGAGATTTGAGCAAGCAACTTAATGTAGCTAGCTTTAAGCTGTTTTAAACCAAGGCACTTCAAAAATGTTGTTTACAACCTGCTTACAAATCTGGTTAAAACAACTAGTGAAGGTGTTTTAGAATAATATTAATGCCATATACAATAACTGACTTTATGTTAACACCACTAATTCATGTTAGCTGTCTAATTATTTAGCGCAATGCTAGCATGCATCTACCGTAATTCGATTTTTAACCAAGGTAGCCTATTGTACTGCAAAATATTGATCGCGACCTGTTTACAAATCTGGTTAAAAAATAAAGGTGAGCTGTTATTTATAGATATGAATTATTTCGCTCAGGTGGTGGATGCGCCTTCATCACGCGTGCAATGCATGTTCGAATATGGTCTCAATAGTATGTTTCAAGTATAGGCTACAGCGAAACCTCGTTCTGGTTTTGATCAATAGTAATCGAGTTGATAAGCGTGTCTTCTTGTCTGAACAATACGCAACTGTGAGGTGCGCGAATGGACAGAGCGGCCAGCTGCCAATCACTCAACTTGCGTATGCATCCTGACTTCATCAGTCGGCGGTGATTTTGAGCATAACATTCCATTTTCAGTATTCATGGCTTTCAATGTATTACAATATCTGCTATGTTGAGGACCTACACAGGTGTAGGCTATTATTTGATTTGTTTACCCGTTTGAACGAGTACCAGTAGACCGCGGGTCCTCGGGAGAGGCAGACAACCGCATTGGTTTATCAATGAAAGCTCAGCTCGTTCGGAGGAGAGCGGATATATTTGTGTTGCATCTCGAATTAATATTATCATTGATAAACCGGTGCGGTTGTAAACACTATTAAACATATTTGTGGACAGTTTTAATAATAAAAACAAAAATAATGGTATGTAGGTTTGTATAATAAAAATGAATAGTAATAATAGATAAACTTGATTTTCATAATTTGTGTGTTCCATTTCTGACCACTGGTTAGTTCTAGATTCTATTGATATGCATTTCAGTAGTTTGCATATATATGTAAAGAGGTAAACCTTAATAATCTTTGAACCATACATGATAGCACCATGGGGCTTGGACTATTGTCAATGTATTTGAATCTAAAGTGGAAGCAAAATGATTTCCTGAAGCATATCCTCATCATTTATGAAATGGTCAAATGTAAGCTACCAGGTGACATGGTTACACAGACTGCGCGCGCAGCGCGCACATTTTTTTTTGGAGCACCGAAGACCCATTTTGACCCAGGAAAAACCCTGGTATCCATCTATCTATCTATCTTCGTATGGTAGAGAATGACTTCCGGTCGGGTTTACCCAACCAAGCCTCGTTTTCGTTTCAAAATGGCGGCGCGTGTGAATAAGGCGAATAAACTAGATAGAAAAGATAGGTATAAACAAATCATAAAATGGTGAAATTTCATGAAATAAATGCAAACAAAATAATACATTTTTGACTCCAAAGGCCAATATGCTCATATTTTTGCAAAAGAAGTTTGAAGCTGTTTTTTGTATTTATTTATATTTATTTAAATATACTATAAACTGTTGTTTACAGTTAATATAATGTTCATAGTTTGAAGTTAAAAAGTTTGAAGCTGTAGTTGGAAGCCAAGTGTTTTGTATGTATTTATATTTATAATATACTTTAAACAGTTCATATACTGTTCAATTTGAAGAAAAAAAAAGCCTTTCTTTAATGTCGTCAATCGTCGCTTTGTGCTTTAAAAAAATAAAGTAGCGGTTCCGGCACCGTTTAGGCACCGGTATCGTTTTAAAAGTATCGGTTATGTACCGGTATCGGATAAAAAACCAAACGATACCCATCCCTAGTGAGACGTACATGAGATGTGAGACCTGTGTGTGTGACGTACATGAGATGTGAGACCTGTGTGTGTGTGTGTGTGTGTGTGTGTGTGTGTGTGTGTGTGTGTGACGTACATGAGATGTGAGACCTGTGTGTGTGACGTACATGAGATGAGAGACCTGTGTGTGTGTGTGTGTGTGTGTGAGACGTACATGAGATGTGAGACCTGTGTGTACGTACATGAGATGTGAGACCTGTGTGTGGGGATGTTAGGAGAGTACAGAATTGCTGGTAACAGCAGTCAGAGGGGCAATGACACTGTTTTTAGAGCGTTTCAGTAAACTTCCTCACACACACACACACACGCACACACCATTTAAAGAGAGTTAAAGAGATCTAACTGTGACTTTGAAGTCATAACATAATTCATCATAACTTTTATGAGAGTAGATAATTACAGAGTGAGCTAGATATAAATACCCTACTGAGGGTAAGACCAACATTAACACCCTTCCCAGAGTTAAATGCAAACTCTATCTCTACTCAGAGACCTCCCGTCCTAACTGGCACTTCGACTAGTGCGTAACTTGCAATTACAGCAGTTACATTTCTGCACTTCTTTTTCTTTTTTATTTAATTTTGTTTATATTTCTTATGTAAAGTAGTATTTATTGTTACACCAGGTTCTATTGCTCGTAGCTTGACTATTCTCTCCCTTGTACGTCGCTTTGGACAAAAGCGTCTGCTAAATGACTGAATGTAAATGTAAATGTAAAGAGAGACACATATAACCTCTTCAGAAGTGAGTTAGATATAATATCTCGACTGTAAGTAAGTAGACTGGTCGAATGACTGTGAGAGAGATGAGAGTGGTCTAACCAATCACAGTAAAAGAGATGAGAGAGATGAGAGCGGTCGAACCAATCACAGTGAGAAAGATGAGCGATCTAAGATGAGAGCTGAGCTTTACTGCATTAAAACCCCAGCAGAGATGAAGGAGGATGCGCACACACACACACACACACACACACACACACACACAGACACACACACACACACACGAGTTGACTTTGCTGTGTATCCATAGGATTTCCATAGGATTAAAGCGAGCTGCTTCCCATGGCGGGCCTTCCAATGCGTTTCCGTGGTGACCTGCAGATCTCTATCTCCCCTTCCTGGGGCAGCAGGAGCAGCAGCACCATTCCCACACTGGGGTGGTGTGTGTGTGTGAGAGAGAGTGTGTGTGTGTGTGAGAGAGAGTGTGTGTGGCAGAGAAGGAGCGTGTGTGTGTGTGAAAGAGAAGGAGCGTGTGTGTGTGAGTGTGTGTGGCAGAGAAGGACCGTGTGTGTGTGTGTGAGTGTGTGTGTGTGTGTGTGTGAAAGAGTAGGAGCGTGTGTGTGGCAGAGAAGGACCGTGTGTGTGTGTGTGAGTGTGGCAGAGAAGGACAGTATGTGTGTGTGTGTGTGGCAGACAGTGTGTCTGTGTGTGGCAGATGTGTGTTTGTGTGTGTTTCAGAGGGAGAGTGTGTGTGTGTGTGTGTGTGTGTGTGAGTGTGGCAGAGAAGGACAGTATGTGTGTGTGTGTGTGTGGCAGACAGTGTGTCTGTGTGTGGCAGACAGTGTGTCTGTGTGTGGCAGATGTGTGTTTGTGTGTGTGTGTGACAGAGAAGGAGCGTGTGTGTGTGTGTTTGTGTGTGTGTGTGTGGCAGACAGTGTGTCTGTGTGTGGCAGATGTGTGTTTGTGTGTGTTTCAGAGGGAGAGTGTGTGTGTGTGTGTGGGTGTGACAGAGAAGGACAGCATGTGTGTGTGTGTGTTTCAGAGAGAGTGTGTGTGTGTGTGTGTGTCAAGGTTATTATAGTTTTGCATTTTTCACTAGTTTTTATTTGTATTTCGTTTTGACTTTTTGTTTTCAATTTCAGTTTAGTTTTAATTAGTTTTTAAAGGGGGTTTGCTAGTTTAGTTTAGTTTCTATTTTTTGAAAATGCTTAGTTTCAGTTTAGTTTTTATTAGTTTCAGTATTAGTTTTAGTCTTTACCATGGAATGCAACAGACCAGGGGGGGGGGGGGGGGCGGCAGTCAGGGAAGCTT
>NC_045156.1:16818602-16821102 GCF_900700415.2 Clupea harengus
AAGACACTTTCTCACACACACACAGACACACACACTCATGCATTAACACACTTTCTCACACACACACACACACACACACACACACACACACAGATCCCCTCTGGGGGAGGGGTGGGGTTGGGTAGAGTGCCCCAGAGAAGTGAATACGAGTGCTGCTAAATGAATGAATCTGGATGCATTTGCACTTTCTTGTCAAAATGCATGTAAATAGCTTTAGAACAAGAACAGCTTTGGGGAACAGCGAGAGTTAGAAGCTTTAGCACAAGAACAGCTTTGGGGAACAGCGAGAGTTAGCAGCAAGAACAAGAACAGCTTTGGGGAACAGCAAGAGTTAGCAGGGCCCTTTACAGGGCTCCAGCCCTACCCTGGGTGGTCACTGATCACAGGCCAACACACACACACACACCTTCACTTACTTACACCAAGGTGCAACACACAAACACACACACACACACCTTCACTTACTTACACCAAGGTGCAACACATAAACACACACACACACCTTCACTTACTTACACCAAGGTGCAACACATAAACACACATACACACATCTGGAGACACACCTCGAGTAGCCAGCTGAGCAACAAACAAACAAACACACACACACACACACACACACACACACACACACACACACACACATTACAGAGAAAGAGAGAGGGAGGGGGATATATAGAGAGAGAGATCATTAGTAGAATTAAAAGCCCATTGATGAGTGGTTGTACTACAAGCTTGCACTCTGGAATGCTTTCAGATGTTCGAGCTCACAGTTGTTGGGGATTTATTCCAATGCCCCACTCCTGCATTCCACTACGGCTCACTGCTCGCTCGCTCGCTCTCTCTCTCTCTCTCCCAAGTCTTTCAGAAAGTTCACCATTGTCTATGAAGTGGTTTCCCAGCATAGGCCAGCCAGTCAGAGTGATTGTTTAAAAATCACCTTGGATAATTCGAATTCATTAATCAGCTTTGGAGCAACGTAGGCACAGGCTAATACTACTGTAGGAATGAAGCGATATATTCATGAATGTGTTCACATGTTCTGTTGTTACTGGTCAGTACAGTAGAAAAGTGTAACGTGATATGTGGTCCAAGTTAGTCGCTCCTTCCTAAAATGCGCGCCGCAGACTAAGCATACGCACAAAAACAAATATATATATATTTTCTCCGGTTCCAAGGAGTTGACTTGTTTGAACAATTTGCATTGAAAGTAATATGGGAAAGGTTTACAAACGTTGACCGCTTTCAGAAATAGCTGGGCTACCCTGTGTTAGTGAACGCCAGAACATTGTTAAGGTAATGCGTCTGTTAACTTCACTATTGCACGTGCAAAATATACCAGAGGAGCTGGCGCTTACCGTGTTTGCAGATTAAAAGAGTGAAATATTTCTGGCGTTGAGAAAGTTTCTCCAAAGGCCAGTTTCTCCAATGGCCATATCCTACAACTTTATCCACGTTTCCCACCGCAATCCAAACTGCGTTAGCCTGCAGAGCTTCGGCTCGGAACTGTAAACCTGTGGCGTTAAGGGGAGGGGGGCGGTATTTCACTGCGACAGTTTCTTGAGGTTTCATCGGGTTGTATCTTAACAGCACCGTATGTGTCCCGGCTAAAGTTTAGGATTGGTTTCATGTTAGTCACCGTGCAGCAGTTTTGAATGAGATTTAATTTGTTGAAGGCATTGATGGGACAGCCACACACCCCTATGCTGTCATACAAATGGGACCGTCTCTACCCCCTCCATTCGGGATACCGCTTGAAGTTACTTACCATCCCACGACAGTACAGTCGCAGGGAGGTTTACCTGCAATCTGAGACACTACTCGAACCATCACGGCTTCCAACTTAAACAGCCTTTATATGAAAGAGTACACAGTTAATGAACTGTCCACAAATGTTACTTACGTTTAATGTTTACAAACTGACTTAGAGTAGTGTATCCCCTATGTCAGCCCTTGTCTACTACCTTGTTACTATCTGACCCTGAAAATAACATCTGCATCTCAAAAGAGAAGTAAAGAGTTGGCGAAAGGATCAGATTACCAACCCATCAGCGCCCCCTGGAGGCCCCGAGAGCTCAGCGCACCGACAGTTAAGAAAACATCAATTTGATGCGCAGCATTTAGAAAACACGCTGCCAGTTCAGAATCAGAATTTTTTTTATTGCCATGTAAGTTTACGCCTACCAGGAATTTGTTTTGGCATATTGGTGCAGACAATAAACATAAAAAACATAATATAGTACTACAGAACATAAGAAAAACAATATATAAAATAAAATATAAAAAAAGTAAGAAATATTAGAAACTATTAAAATATTTAAAGATATTTAAAAAGCTAATAAAATAAAATATTAAAAGATATTTACAGAATATGAAGTGGAGGGGCTGTGCAGTCTATGCAACAATGTGCAAAACAAGAGTGCAATGTGCAAGGTAATGTAATGTCTGTTAACGTAACACATGAGTCAGATCTTGAGGCGTGGGGGCGGGATAAGAGTCCAGG
>NC_045156.1:16826102-16841102 GCF_900700415.2 Clupea harengus
TGCAGATGTCAAATGTAGGGCCAATAGATGTTGAGGACTCTTTTTAGCACCTAACCCCAGCACCTAACCTTAGTCTTTTTAGCACCTAACCCCAACTCCATTTTCCTTAATTCAAACTGGCGTTCGCGTTCACGCTGGTAGTCCTCGCGTTCCTGTTCACGCAGTCTGTCTTTACGTTCCTGTTCGTGCCGTCTGTCTTCACGTTCACATTCACGCTGTTTGTCTTCGCGTCTGCGTTCGCGCAGCTTGTCTTCGCGTTCGCATTCGGCTTGTTCCCTCTGGAACTCTAACTTTTTTATTTCTAGTTGTATCTCCAGCCGTTTTTGTTCCACATCCATCTCTTCCAGTCGGGCTTCACTAGTGAAGAGAGAGACTCCAGGACTATGTGGGTCCCCTGGTTTTGTTATTAATACACTTCTCTCAATCAAAAAGGCTTTTATGACCTTCAGCATGGCAGGCTTGCTTCTCTTTAGCTGGCTACTAAGCTCTACTCCATAATGTTCGGCGACTGCTACCAGCTGCTCTTTTGTACACGTCTCTAACCGCTCCTCAGAGGGCTCACTAATAATGTCCTCCACCACTGAAGCCATAGTGCTACCAGAGAAAACCAATACGTATACAATTTAACTAACACAGGCGTCTTAGCACCAACTACACACAGAGATGTAAACCACTGTCTACACCTTATACCATCAGGCCTAGAACACAGTTCAACCAGCAGAGGAAAAAGTGGAAAATAACCACCCCTCTAACTAACAGAGACTATAACCCACCAGCGGCAATGCAACTATAGGCAATCTAGGTTTCCCCAAAACTTGCCACAATCCATTTAAATCAAAATGGCTTGCCACAATAGCCCAGTCTCACACCGCTACTGGATAAGTATCGGGCTTCACTCTCCAGCCTCTATACTTATAACGTGCACCAAGCACAGCGGTAACTAATACCACACTACCGCTAACTGAATAAGGCGTCTTCATGACTAATTACCAACAAACGCTCTCCCAAGGGAAAAAAACAACAAACCTCGTGAGTTTCACTAACTGTGCGTCACCGGCAAACAATCCCGTTTCTTTGGGCGTTGAGCTACTCCCCTCCTAGTTGAATATAAACTAACTTTGCCTCGCTAGTCTTCTACGGCTTACCAGGCTCGAGGCAAACTTTAAACGCTGAACTCGCGGGAATGCAGCAGACCATAGACGCAGTCAAACTTCCAAACCCCGAAGCGTACCCCCACCCGGAATTACCGCAAAAAATAACAAACGAAAATAACAAATAACACAAAAAACAGTACTCCAAAGGAAGTGTCGCACCGACACAGCTGGAGAACTCTTAACTACAGGAGTTTGCTCTGTTTAACTCAGCGACACACAGTTAGAATACTCTCACCTACAATCCTGTCTCCGAACACAACACTATCCCGGACGAGGTCCCCAATTATTATGTTACGGCCGGCTTGTGACCGCAACATAACAACGGAGGCAGACAACGAAAAGGTTTACTAGAAAAGCACGCGTTTATTCAGTCCAGTACAATCTCCATACAAAGGCAACGTGTCTAGGGGTTTAGACGTCGATATCCTGAGACAGAGAGTCAGGTGTCCATTGCTCCTTTTATCAGGCATCAGTCGTCCCAAACGTCCTACAGGCCATGCATGGCCATTGCATCGTCTGTAGAGGCGCAGTGGGTCGTAACAGTGGGCTTTACACACACACACACACACACACACCTCCGCACACACACACACACACCTCTGCACACGGTGGGCTTTACAGACACACACACACACCTCCGCACACAGTGGGCTTTACAGACACACACACACACACACACACACCTCCGCACCCAGTGGGCTTTACAGACACACATACACACACACCTCCGCACACAGTGGGCTTTACAGACACACACACACACACACACCTCCGCACACAGTGGGCTTTACAGACACACACACACACACAGCGGGCTTTACAGACACACACACACACACACACACACACACACACACCTCCGCACACAGTGGGCTTTACAGACACACACCTCAGGACATCAGTTAACCTTTGGTGCAAAATGCACTACAACCACCAAAACAGTTCATACTTCACCCAAAAGGGACTCATGCTGCCATAACTATAGCATATACTCTCTCCCATTAAACTACTTTATCTCTCAATGTACAATGAACTAAAAAACACAGACAACTTGAAGCATCACAAAATGCATATATTATGTGTTGCTGTATCCTCTGTTTTTGTACAGTTTAGTGTTGCATTGCAAAAGAAAATAACTCCTCATACATATTGTAATATAAAATCAAATACAGTAAATATGAAATTCAGCTATATGCTTCAAGACAGCTCCATGCTAAATTTTAGTAATTTTAATTTAGTACAAAAAAATGCGGAGACACTTTTCTTTCCCAGTACAGTAAGTGAAACAACAACACATGAGACCACCACTAGAAGTGTCCTGCAGCCCTAATGCTGATCCGTGGTGACATTTTTTTTCACATTTCCAGTACCGCAACATTCTCCCTTGCAATTGAATTGCAAATAGCTAACCTGGGTCCAATTCCTGGGCAATGGGCAATGCAAAATGCTATTGTAAGGTACTGTAGCGATCTCAGGCACTACTCAGAGGGGTTTCTGTAAATGATTACTTTATTGTTTACATCCATGGGAACTTTAATCACTGTGACTGCTCATCACTAAACCGCGAGCACGAAGAGGCTCAACAACAAGAAACACGTTATCTTATCCAGGTGTCCCCGCCCCCCGGCTACTCTGCCAGCCCCCCGCAGCGCATAGCAACCCACACATGAGCTGCCGCGGCTGACAGAGAGCAAGGACACTGGCACCCAGGCACACAGACATCACAATGAACATTAACATCAACACATACAGGTCGCTACATTACCCCCCCACTACAAAGTTCCTCGTCCACAAGGGAACAAACAAAGTCTGCATAACGCTGGGGCTGTCTCCTAGCCCTTTGTGGACGTGAGACGGGGGGTAACAGGCTTAACCCCGGGGCAGGGGGAGTGGGCTGAGACCCGAGGGCCACAGGGACCGAGTCAGGGTCACCCCCATCAGGCACTGGCTGTGGGGGGTGCGGTGTGTGTGTGTGTAGTGAGAAGGGGGGTAACAGGCTTAACCCAGGGGCAGGGGAAGTGGGCTGAGACCAGGGGGCCACAGGAACAGAGTCAGGGTCACCCCCATCAGGCACTGGCTGTGGGGGGTGCGGTGTTTGTGTGTGTAGTGCAGGGGGTTGGGGTTGGGTGCGTGGGGTACCTGGAACCTGGGGCAAGGCATTGCCTTGATAGGGGGCCAGTCTGTCTCTGTGCAGTGCAACCTTCCGTCCTCGTGGCGGTAGCTGCACCCGATACACCACCTCCCCCATCCGCTCCAACACCCTGCAGGGCCCCACCCACTGACTGTCGAGCTTTGGACACCGGCCCTTTTTTCTTTGTGGGTTGTACACCCAAACAAGCTCTCCAGCCTGGAAATGCCTACCCCGTGCCCGCACGTCATAATTGCGCTTTTGCCTTGCACCAGCACTTTCCTGATGCACCCGGGCAAACGCATGGGCAGACTCAAGCCTGTCCTGGAGCCTCCTCGCATATTCAGGGCCTGGGGGAACAACAGGGGCGTCTGGAGGCCGCCCAAAGGCCAGCTCTGCTGGTGTGCGGAGCTCCCTCCCTAGCATGAGGAGTGCTGGGGAACAAGTGGTCGACTCCTGGACTGCAGACCGGCACGCCATGAGCACCAGCGGCAGATGCTCATCCCAGTCTCGCTGATGCTCCGATGTCAGTATGGCCAGCTGCTGACCCAGTGTGCGGTGAAGCCTCTCCACGAGCCCGTCACTTTGAGGCCGTAACGGGGTGGTGCGTGTCTTCTGTATGCCCAGGTGGCTGCACATGGCAGCAAATACCCGGGACTCAAAATTTCTCCCCTGGTCACTGTGCAGTGTGTCAGGCAGCCCAAACCGGCTGAGTATGCCTCCAAGCAGGGCATCTGCCACAGTCTCTGCTTCCTGGTTTGGGAGGGCATAGGCCTCTGGCCACTTTGTGAAATAGTCAATAACCGAGAGGATGTAGACATTACCCTTGTTTGTGCGGGGAAGCGGGCCCATCACATCTACAGCTACTCTCCCCATGGGGGCCCCCACTAGATGCTGCTGCAGCTGGGCATGTGACCGACCTGTTGGGCCTTTCCGTGCAGTGCATAAGTCACACCGTCTGCAGAAGTCCTCTACGTCCGCGGAAAGTGGCCCCAATAGAAGCCTTGGCGGAGGCGGCGGAGCGTTTTGGTTACACCAAAGTGGCCTGACCCTGAGGCTCCGTGCATGCCCTGCAGTACAGCTGTCCTCAGGCCCTCTGGGACCACCAGCTGCCAACGCTCCTCCCCTGTAGCAGGCTCTTTCCACGCCCTCTGCAGCACCCCGTCGATCAGACGCAGCGAGTTGAACTTTGACCACAGCCCCTTGGTGGCCTGTGAGAGTCTCGCCACCTCTTCCCATGGCGGCCTCTGCTGTGACTCCACCCACTGATGCACAGGGTGTAGGTCGGGGTCGAGTTCCTGCTGTTGCCTCCATTCCCCCACACTCACCATCTGCAGCTCCCGGCAGTCAACCACTTCTGCCCGCCGCACTGCCTTCAGCTGCTGCTGCTGCTGCTCCTCCTCACACAGTTCATGCTCCCGACTCTCCCTCCGTTCACAGTGGTGGCACCCGGCATCCCTGGCATGCATCTGTCCAGACAAACTCTCTGTCCTTATGCAACAGCTGGAACAGAGGGGCAGCGATGCACGAAAAACCCCGTACAAACCTCCGGTAGTATGAGGCGAGGCCCAAGAAACTTTTCAAGTCCTTTTGAGTGGACGGGACGGGCCAGTCTGCCACTGCCTGCACTTTGTCCTGCACAGTGCTAATTCCCTCCCGCCCCACTCTGTGTCCCAGAAAAGTCACCTGACGCTGCATGAAATGGCACTTATCCGGGTGGAGTTTCAGCCCTGCTGCCCGGATCCTCTCCAGCACGCGCCGTAACGACAACAGAGCGGCATCGAAAGAGGGTCCATGTGCCAAGATGTCGTCCAGATAAACCAGGCACTCCTGACGTGGGATGCCAGTCAACACCTGGTCCATCAGTCTGGCGAAGGAAGCAGGGGCGTTGCATAAGCCAAAACTGAGGACCTTAAACTGCCAGAGCCCACGTCCAGTGCAAAAGGCAGTCTTTGGTCGGGCAGATGGGGCGAGAGGCATCTGGTAATAGCCGGAGCGGAGGTCCAGTGAGGAAAACCAGGCAGAGCCTGAGACTAAGTCCAGAGACTCATCCACGCGGGGTAGTGGATATGAGTCTTTCTTAGTTACCCCATTCAGTGGCCTGTAGTCAGAGCAGAGGCGCCACTCACCATTCTTTTTGGGGACCATGACCACTGCAGCTGCCCAGGGGCTGTCTGATGGCTCGATTACGCCTGCCTGCAGCATGTTCCCGACAGCTTTGTCACACGCCTCTTGCCGTGCCAGCGGAAGCCGGCGGGGACGGCACTTTATCGGGCGGGCGTCTCCGGTGTCAATCTCATGCTCCACCAGCTGTGTTCGCCCAACGTCATCCTCCCTCAGTGCAAAGCTGTCTTTAAACTCTACTAACAGCCGCCACAACTGCTCCTGCTGTTGTGAGTCCAGGTCATCACAGTTCTCCATCCAGATTTTCGTGATGGCAGACCGCGTCGCCTCCTCCTCCGTCTGGGGCAGCAGGGACACCTCCTCCTCCGTCTGGGGCAGCAGGGCCGGAGACGAGCAGCCCATGCTGTTGGGGGCCGGCACTGCCAGCAGGGGTGGAGAGGAGTTGGGTGCTGTCACCTCTGTCTCCAGCTGAGAGGGAGGTGACTGAACAGCAATGCTGTGGGCGTGGAGTGGTGGCCTGTTAGGGAAACACGCACCCTGATGTCGTGAGGGGTTTTGGGGAAAAAGGGGTGTGGCCCGCGGCTCTATCGTGCCAACTTCTCGTGCCGGCAAAGTAGTGGGTGCAGCGACTGGTGGTGTCACGGCCGACAACGCGATGACAGGCCCGTCCTGAAACCTCAGCGTGCCTCTGCCCAGGTCCAGCTGACAGCCCGTGGCCTTCAAGAAATCCAGTCCCAGTATGCACGGGTCCTGCACGCTTGCCACCCACACTGGGTGGCGGACAGCTTTCCCCCCCACAGTCAGTGTCATTTCGCCCCTGCCTTTCATGGGTGCCAGCCCGCCCGTGACTGTGCGCAACTGCACAGTGGTGGGCTCTATCTGAGTCCAGCCTGGCACCACATCAGGTCTCACCAGTGTCACTGTGGACCCCGTGTCCACAAGAGCAGTGCAGGGAACCCCCTCTACGGTCACTGGGACGTGACAAAAGTCCCCAACACAAGTCCGCCCTACCACTACCACAGGCTCCGTGGGCATGTTGTCGTCTGCTTCTGGGGGGAGTGGGCCCTGACTCCCCCGTCTGTGTTGTCGGGCCTTTCCTGCAGACGACGAAAAGGAAGAGGATGGGGCTGGGGTCCGCACAGCCTCCCCTATGCGGACCCCGGGTCGTTTCCCGGACCCTTGGGTGCTTTTGGGCACTGCCTGAGGAAGTGACCAGGCTGGCCACACCCCAACACACCCTGGGGGATGTGTGCAGGGTACGGGTTGACTGGATAGACATAGCCCGTATCAGTTCCGTCAGCTCAGATGCCCATGCCGGCTTCTCCAGGCCATCGTTGGTGCCCACTGCCACTCTTGTTATGGGCATGCTCTCACTGTGGCTACCTCCAGCTGGCACACCCCACACAAACTCCCTCTCCACTGCTAACTCCAATGCAGCCTGCAGAGATCGAGGGTGCTCCAGCTGTACCTGCACCCGCAGCTCAGTGGGGGACAGAGCTCTGATGAACTGGTCTCTTGCCAGCTCGCTCTGTACATCAGGTGGCATGTGTGCATATGCCTGCCGAGTGAGGCTCTCAATGTCATTTGCTAATGCCCGCAGGGGCTCCCCTGGGAGTCTGTACCTGTTGCTGAGTTCATTTTTTAGCAGGCCAGGCTGCACACATTGTCCAAAGCGCCTCTTTAATGCAGCCACCAAAGCCCCATAATCATGCCTGTCTTCTGGGCTAACCAACAAAAGGCATTTTAATGCATCGTCTGTGAGGCACATTGCAAGCTGCAGGGCTTTCTCTCTCTCCGTCCACTCCCCTGCATGAGCCAGCAACTCAAACTGTGCATGGAAGGCCTCCCAATCTGACTTACCCCTGTACTTGGGTGTTTTCACTGAGGACCATGTGCTATGGGCGCCGCCATGATTGACGTTCTTACAGTCACAGTCCGCCCCTCCCCCACTCCTCGGATGCTCAGCGCGGGACTTTGACTTTGAACCTGCAGCCATGCCAGCCTCCGAAGCCATCCTCGCCGCCGAATCCCGTAACCGAGATCTTGCCTGTTCCATCCTCTGAAACTCCTCAGACCATCGGCCAGGACCACTGTCTCCCTCCTCCTTAACTTTCACGCCAGAAAAGTTCTCCATGACGTTAAACAATGTCCTCCGCAAAAAAACGTAGCCGCTAGCTAAACTGATAATTAACTACCAAAAAAAACCGATAAAGAACTTGTCTCCCTAGCTCACTCACTTTATTTATAGTTCACTTCTGACACCAATTGTAGCGATCTCAGGCACTACTCAGAGGGGTTTCTGTAAATGATTACTTTATTGTTTACATCCATGGGAACTTTAATCACTGTGACTGCTCATCACTAAACCGCGAGCACGAAGAGGCTCAACAACAAGAAACACGTTATCTTATCCAGGTGTCCCCGCCCCCCGGCTACTCTGCCAGCCCCCCGCAGCGCATAGCAACCCACACATGAGCTGCCGCGGCTGACAGAGAGCAAGGACACTGGCACCCAGGCACACAGACATCACAATGAACATTAACATCAACACATACAGGTCGCTACAGTACTTTTGATTAATGTGTTCGTTGTAGTTGCATTTTTTGGGTCACTTTGTCTCATTGATAGCCCAGGACTTTCATATGCAGTAGTTATAGTGGGGAAATGTCTTCAGCGACAACTACATCTATATTTTTCAATCACACATTTCATTATCAAACACACACAACTAGATCTATATTTTTCAATCATACATGCACATTTAAATGCAAATGCTGTGCTGCACCACTGTTGTATAAGTATAGTATAGTATAGTATAGTATAGTATAGTTGTGTAGCATAGTTGTGTTGTATAGTTGTGTAGCATAGTTGCATACGGTAGTATAGTTGTGTAGCATAGTTGTATAGTATAGTTGCTATGGTAACAAGGCTGCAAACAAACGAAAAGACCGACTACCAACTGAAACGTTTATACGTTCACGCGTTTGTATAATGGAGGATTGTTCTGCTAACTGATTAAAAACAATAATCAAAGTGAAAGTAACGATTAACGTTATAGCCAGCTAACATAGCGTGTTTCACAGTCTACACATGTTCATTTATTTTAAGTGTCTTCGGTTCTCGTTTGGTGTAATTGTAGCGCGTTTCTGTGATGTGTTGTGCTGCGCATGTGCTGTGAAGTTGATGAAAATGTTTCCTTACTTTACTTCTGTTCAGGCTATTTGCACGTGTTTTATTAAGTTGCATTGGGTTGAGCTTTTTGGGCCAGCGTAGACATTAAAAATGGGGGTGGCGAGAACAAGCACAGGGGTGACACTGAGTGAAACATCCCTGTACTGGATGCGTTATCCAAGATGACACTAGATATTTTTGCAGATCGCAATTGCATTTTTCCGCACAAGGTGGCAGCAGAAGACGAATTACAAACAGGGCCTTGTACAGGACATACTGTGCGTAAAACAAAACCCATTTCCTGGTGCTGTCACACGATTGAGCTTCTAAATGTTAAAACACGAGCCAACATTAATAATAATCTTCAAAATTAAATCAACAAAATAATATTTCATTTGAATACTAACAGGTATAATGTGTGTTACAGGTGTAAACTTAAAGGCTAGTTTCAGGGTTCAAGCTAGTCAAATAATACAAAAAATGCGTATGTTATATGTTCTGGGGTTGGAAGTTAAAAATGTGTGCTCACATTAGTAAAGAGTAAAGAGAAAATACCTCTGTGGTTTTCCTTTCCTTTATGGTGTGAGTGTGTGTGGACCCAGGGACGAGTCTAAGGTAAGGTGACCAGATTTCTGAGACAAAATCAGGGGACATTTTCAGTTCAGACACGTAAACACCTCCGAAACAGTGTAAAGATTTTATCTTTGTAGACGAAAAACGGGGACTTTTCCCCAGAAACCGGAGACGTCTGGTCACCTTAGTCTAAGGTTTCTGGGACAAAGGTCTGAATGTGGGCCACACACACACATACGCACATACACACACACACGCACATACACACACACACACGCACATACACACACACACACATACATACGCACATACACACGCACATACACACACACACACACACACAGCGTCCACACATCTACAAAGAGTATCTGATCAGGCACATCCTTTAGTTTTAAAAGTACTTGATGTTAATGTTTGGCATGTTTGTGCAAGTACACATCACGACCAGATCAAGAGATGGAAACTGAAGGAACTGCTAGATATAAATAATTATATATTAATTGTAATAATTAAAAATGTGTGTGTATGGACACCTTATACAAAACAATATGAGAAGAAGATATTTTGCAAGGCAAGTCACTGTCACTGTCATCTTCATATTGGGATGAACTGATCCTGCCTTCTCTAGTAGGGCTACTTATTGGGATGGATTAAGAAATTTAAGCCAGTCTCCTTCAGAGGAAAGAGCATAGTCGTATCTGTATTGGAGTGGACAATGCCACCCAGTTCAGTTCACACCCACCAATAGGCCTATTTTTAAGATATTTATGATATTCTTAATCCGCAGCCTTGGCTACATCCTGGGTTACACTTAAGCTCACAGACCCGAAAGGCCATATTTCATACAATGTCTTCCGTTTACGGGATCTAAATGACAGGATAGGAAATCACCATAGCAACCAGAATGTTCACGCAAACTCCTTACAAAACACCTAGCTAGCAGGCTGATTAGCGTAAACTCATTACTATTAAGTCACTGGCTAACTAGTTGTTGTTAGAATTGGCAACCCATTAATCTGCAGGGACAAATTAAACCTTTGCCATACCTACTTCAGTCAACGTGACAGTTTCTCACTAACCACTGTTTCGTTATTTGTCTTCCCCTCCCTTCATCTGCGTGTCGAATAGTATGACAGGTAGTTGCATTTCACAGTGTTACACATCCACATATTTTGACATATTTCATACAATGTCTGCCGTTTACGGGATCTAAATGACAGTGTAGGAAATAACCATAGCAGCCAGAACGTTAATGCAAACTCCTAACAAAACACCTAGCAGGCTAATTCGCGTAAACTCATTATTATTGAGTCACTAGCTAGCTAGTTGTTGTTAGAATTGGCAACCCATTAATCTGCAGGTGAAAAAATAAACCTTTGCCACACATACTTCAGTCAACGTGACAGCACCTCACTAAACGCCGTTTCGTTATTTTTCTTCCCATCCCTTCATCTGCGCTTTCAAGTCGAATATTATGACAGATAGGCTAGTTGCATTTCACAGTGTTGCACATCCACAGCCACGACACTGGAGTTCTGCTTTTGTGTGGCAAGGCAGGCCAAGTTATTTCTATCATTTATTTACATAATAAATACACACTGATGATAATAAATACACACCGATGATTAGTGCGATTGCTCAATTACACAGCATTGCGAAGCGATCACACTAATGCTCTTCTTAAGTTTCATTTACTTATTTTAATCCACTCGGTTGTAGGTGCTGCTCCCGCTCCTATGCTTCGGACATAACGGCACCGCTCCAACTCTGACATGTCCGTCCTGATCCCGTGTAGTGCTTGTGGAGAAATGGTAGGCTAGCACTGCCTCCTGTCGTTCGTTTGTTCCCCGTCGTCTCTCTTCCCCCTTTTCGTTCGCCTACTGGGACGTTACTCGTTCTGACAGCTGTAGACTGACTTGTAGGCATAGCTGGAATATCTTTTATTAAGATTATAAAGTGCGAAGCGCTATATTCACGATTTTCCGAAGCTTCGCCGTCTACTTTTTATTTCAAACCTGCTGTTGCTCACACGCGTTTTTTTTTAACTTGGTGTCATTTCAAACCTGCTATTGCTTAAACACGTTTTCTGAAACATTTGAAATTTTGGTGTCAATTTTTCAACCCGACACACAGAAAAACTGCGAAGCACACCTCATACCTCCTGCAAAATAAAACACAACGTTCAAAACTCCACAGCATCTTTTCGAAATCAAATTTTGCGCCATATGGCAAACACAGCTATTCATGTGGTTAGACATGTTGGAACACTAAATACACGCTAGTGTGGTAAATCTAAAACACTTTGTAAGCTTTTGTCTTTTGAAGTTACGGTGTTACAGTGCACTTCATAGAGCAATCTGCCAAAAACGGTTACAATAAACGGGATATATAAACACACAAACACAGATAGTGCACCTTTTGCATTTTCAGTGTCAGAATAACGAAGATAGGCTACAAAATAGTTTCATTAAAAAAAAGTGAATGACAGCAAACTGATATATATTTAGTCAACTCATAAATGCAAGGCCATTTTGGGGGCTCAGGGTTGCTATAGTAACAAAGACCTTTTAGAATGCATTACCAACACAGCATTTTACAGTGTTGATTAAGGGAACATGTCATGCACAATATTCTGTAGTATGTAAGAATTATAAAAAAATCACGATACATAAAAAGAGACTGCGTGACCGAACCCAGACTGCTATTTGGGTTTTGTCACAGCAACTCATAAACATCACAATCCAATGTCTTCCTTTGGAACTGGAGCCAGTATGTGTGCCTTAAAATGGTGTCGCTTTAAAACATGGAAGATGGGTTGAATTTGGTAACACTCTAGTCTTTTAACACTTTAGACCTTGCACTTAATAAATGGACAGATGATAAAATTGTCATCACTGTCAACTCATTTTGAATACTGTTTCATTCATCCTGAAGTCTACTGTGTGCTGTGATCATACGTTCCTGATTATAATTATAATACATTATAATAATTATAATTCAATGAAGATAAAATAGTTCATTGAATTAGCTAAATGAATATACAAAATGAGAGATACAATTCAATCAGATAAGATCAAAGCAAAATTAAGATGAAAAAGGCCGAGCATATGTGATCATGTGTGTGTGTGTGAGTGTGTGTGTGTGTGTGTGTGAGAGTGTGTGCATGTGTGTGTGTGAGTGTGTGCATGTGTGTGTGTGAGTGTGTGCATGTGTGTGTGTGTGTGTGTGTGTGTGTGTGTGTGTGTATGTGTGTGTGTGTGTGTGTGAGTGTGAGTGTGTGTGCGTGTGTGTGCATGTGCCATGTGGTCTTGATGTGCCTGTGGGTTTCTGTGCAGAGTTAGTTTCAGAAATAATTACAACGTAAACAACTCGATATTGACACCACCATATCTACACGACTCATACACACATCTACTCAACGACTCACACACACATCTACACAATGACTCACACACACATCTACACAACGACTCACACACACAACTAACACACACATCTACACAACAACTCACACACATCTACAAAACTCAGACACACATCTACACAACGACTCACACACACATCTACACAACGACTCACACACACATCTACACAACGACTCACACACACAACTAACACATACATCTACACAACAACTCACACACATCTACAAAACTCAGACACACATCTACACAACGACTCACAAACACATCTACACAACGGCTCACACACACATCTACATAGTGACTCACACACACATCTACACAACGACTCACACACACACCTGCACGAGTGGTTCGTTACAGTCCCTCCCTGTCACACTGCGGTATTTCCTGAAAAGACCGAAATCAACCCGGCGAAACCAAACACTCCACTCTTTCTCATGCTGAGGTGATGATGATGATGATGATGATGACGATGAGGATCAGGTCTGGCCTCTTCCTCCCCGGTCCGACCTCTCACGACCCTGACCCCAGTTACCCAGACTGCTGTGGGAGGATGTCTGTCTGAGAAGGAAGGCAGACATCTTTGTGGTTTTTCTGAGTAGACTGACAACATGCTGCTAAACAAAGTGCCTGGGCAGGGGTGGGGGGTGGGGGGAGGGGCACCTCTTCACACACTAACAATTCACCAGTGGTTGAAAGTAACAGAGTGCACTTACTCAAGCAGTGTACTTCAGCAAAGTTGGGTGCTTTCCAGCCTTTTTGGCTTCTGACAAATCAGAAGAAGCAGCGTGTGGTTCAGGTCACATGTCAGTGGCTGTGTGTCAGTGGCTGTGTGTTGTCTGTCAGTGGCTGTGTGTTGTCTGTCAGTGGCTGTGTGTCAGTGGCTGTGTGTTGCCTGTCAGTGGCTGTGTGTTGCCTGTCAGTGGCTGTGTGTTGCCTGTCAGTGGCTGTCTGTCAGTGGCTGTGTGTTGCCTGTCAGTGGCTGTGTGTTGTCTGTCAATGGCTGTGTGTTGTCTGTCAGTGGCTGTGTGTTGCCTGTCAATGGCTGTGTGTTGTCTGTCAGTGGCTGTGTGTTGCCTGTCAATGGCTGTGTGTTGTCTGTCAGTGGCTGTGTGTTGCCTGTCAGTGGCTGTGTGTCAGTGGCTGTGTGTTGCCTGTCAGTGGCTGTCTGTCAGTGGCTGTGTGTTGTCTGTCAGTGGCTGTCTGTCAGTGGCTGTGTGTTGTCTGTCAGTGGCTGTGTGTTGCCTGTCAGTTGCTGTGTGTCAGTGGCTGTGTGTTGTCTGTCAGTGGCTGTGTGTTGTCTGTCAGTGGCTGTGTGTTGCCTGTCTGTCAGTTGCCTGTGTGTTGTTAACAGCTCCACCAAAAAGGGATTTTACCATCTAAACTTCTCACATGACTTCATTTCAATACATATTCAAATGATCCAATATCTCACCAAAAATCAAAGATTACAGAAAAAGTGCAAAAACGGCAAACAGACTTGTTTTCTCTCCTTTTTTCTCCTTCTTCTTTTTCTTCTTCTTTTTCTACCAAATCACTACTTTACTTTAATACTGTAACTTTATTTAGTTGCTTATATGGATGTACTTTACTTACAGTTTTTTCACGCTTGTTTCAATACCATGAACACTTTTTCAAAACACTTAACACATTCACCATATCAGTAGACTATGTGAACTAAACTCTGGATACTTTTGCATTGCTTAGATGCAAAATGCATTCAATCACCACTTCTTCCAAAATTCATGGATACCTGTCATGGACCAGTCAATGTTCACCACCAGCAAAACTCTGTGCAACTACAGCATTTTTTGCAGACATTAAGATACTCTGTTCAGAACAGATAACTTTCTTCAGCGACAACTAGATCTATATTTGTCCAATAAGATAAAGCCACCTTGTTATTCAACAACACTGACCACTGACCACACATGGCAACACTGCCACACTGCCACACTCAAACACACACACACACACACACACACACACACACACACACACACACACACACACACTGCCACACTCACAAACACACACATACACACACACACACTGCCACACTCACAAACAAACACACACACACACACACTGCCACACTCACAAACACAAACACACACACACACACACACACACACACACACACACACACTGCCACACTCACAAACACACACACACACACACACACTGCCACACTCACACTGCCACACGCACGAAGTGCTTTCTACAACATTCTGACAGGCAAACCAACGGCTCAAAAAGGGTTGTTCTTGTTCTTGTTCTTGTTCTTGTTCTTGTTCTCAACAGCTTGCCCTGAGATATTTGTGGAATATGGGGGATTTTAGGGGTGAATAAGATGTGCTAAATATTTCTTCTAAAGATTCTAGGCAAGGGAGAATGTTAAGGTACTGCAAATGTGAAGTTCAAA
>NC_045156.1:16848602-16858602 GCF_900700415.2 Clupea harengus
TACATACGTACATAATAATATATAATATATACTTGTAACACAGTAATACATCAGACGTTTCCTTTTTAAAGGTATACTTATATATAAATATATATTTATGCACATATTACCTTGAAAGACACACATTCTGTTTTTAGAAATCTTATATTGTACTAGCTTTATCGAGCTTTTAACTGTTGAATATTTTATATATTATATATGTACGATATGTAAATATCTTTTGTGTGTTGATAAAATGATGTTTGTTATGCTGTTTTGTCTTTATTATGTTCCTGCTTTAAGAATGAAAGTACATTTTTAATTGACCAATTTCCAATTTGACAGAATCAAATATTTCTATGACTGATGTAAAGGCTCATATGATGGCAATGAACAGTGATGTTAAGGATGTTAATTAAGTAATTAACTACTACTTTATTACTTAATTCAGAGAGGATTGTATGCCGGTGTGTGTGTGTGTGTGTGTGTGCATGTGTGTGTGTGTGTGCTTCACGAGACTGATGGTAAAATTGCCTCTAAAGGTTGACCTTAGAACGAATGCTAAACATGGTCGTAATCCAAACAAATTGTCAAGCAAAACAATTTTGTACATTCGGCAGTGCCAGGGCTGGTAGTGTCAGATTAAAGTCCATTATTGGAAAAAGTTCTTCTGACCACAGCATACCCCCCGACCCCCCGACCCCCGACCCCCGACCTCCATCTCGAGTCCACGCTTCAGCCGGGGAATCCTGCAGCACCAACACCTACCAGCAGAGGGCACTGTATCATTTTTTACCTCACAGCAGCATCTCAAGTTTTCTAGTGGCTGGTTCACACACACACACACACACACACACACACACACACACACACACACACACACACACACACACAGATGACTTTAACTGGATAGCCAGCAGTGGCTCTGGGCTAACATGTCTGTGCTTAATGGACTACATGAATAGATAGATAGATAGATAGATAGATAGACAGAGAGATAGATAGATAGATAGATAGATAGATACATACATACATACATACATACATACATACATACATACATACATACATGCATGCATGCATACATACATACATACATACATACATACATACATACATACATACATACATACATACATACATACATACATACATACATACATACATACATACATACATACATAGATAGATAGATAGATAGATAGGTAGGTAGAGTATAGTTATGTTTCTGAAAGAGAGAAAAAGAGGGTATATTTGTGTGTGTGAGAGAGAGAGAGAGAGAAGGAGGAATGTTGTGGTCCCTCTTGTGGTGCCTTCCTCCTCTCCCTCCCTCTCTCTCCTCCTCTCCCTCTCTCTTCCTCTCTCTCCCTCTTTTCTCCTCCCCCCAGTTCTGCTGTTTATCCGCTAAGGGACTGCCCCCTCCTCACACCCCCACAGGAGACGACTTTCACTAATGAGTGTACCCTCACACACACACACACACACACACACACACACACACACACACACATGCACAGCGGGGCAGAGAGCTCTCTCACACCCCTCCCTAACACTAGCGCACTCCCTACACACACACTTCACCCCAGGAGCAGCGCGGGAGCAGACAGCTCTGAAACACACACACACTTTCGTCTCTGGTGGAATTCTCTGCAGTGGAATCTGGGAGAGTGTGTGTGTGAGTGTGTGTGTGAGTGTGTGTGCATCAGGAAACTCCCAGTGGAATCTTCTAGGGATTCTTTTCCATTCCGCTCTGAGACGCCGCAGCTGCCGGAGCAGCAGAACAGCGCTCCTCTGGAACCTCCTCTGGAACAGCGCTCCTCTGGAACCTCCTCTGGAACAGCGCTCTTCTGGAACCTCCTCCTGCCCAGACACCGCTCCTATCTCTCTGCTCCTCTCCTGTCTCTCTGCTCCGCTCCTCTGTCTCGTCTCTCCTGTCTGTGTCTCTCGCTGGTTGTCAGGACTACTACTGAACCCCCTGCGAGTTGCTGCTCGCCACCTGGACCTGTCACTCATCACCTGGACCTGTCACTGATCACCTATTGATCACCTGGACCTGTCATTGATCACCTGTCATCGATCACCTGGACATGTCACTCATCACCTGTCATTGATCACCTGGACCTGTCATCGATCACCTGGACCTGTTTCTGATCACCTGTCATTAGCCACCTATCGATCACCTGGACCTTCGGCTCGCCACCTGGACTGGCTCTACAAACTGGTTGTCTAGTAGTGGTGGTGTACATGCTGATTGTGTGTGCTGGTGTGTGTGCTGGTCGTGTGGCGTGGGTGTGATGGGCATGTGTGCTGGTGTGTGGGCTGGTCTTGTGGTTGTGTGTGCATGCTGATTGTGCGCTGGTCTTGTGGCGTGTGTTTGCTGCGCGTGTGGCGTGTGTGTGCTGGTCTTGTGGCGTGTGTGTGCTGGTCTTGTGGCGTGTGTGCTGGTCGTGTGGCGTGTGTGTGCTGGTCGTGTGGCGTGTGTGTGCTGGTCGTGTGGCGTGTGTGTGCTGGGCGTGTGTGCTGGTCGTGTGGCGTGTGTGTGCTGGTTGTGTGGCGTGTGTGTGCTGGGCGTGTGTGCTGGTGTGTGTGCTGGTCTTGTGGCGTGTGTGTGCTGGGCCTGTGCGTGTGTGTGCTGGTCTTGTGGCGTGTGTGTGCTGGGCGTGTGTGTGCTGGTGTGTGTGCTGGTGTGTGTGCTGGTCGTGTGGCGTGTGTGTGCGGGGCGTGTGTGTGTGTGCTGGTGTGTGTGGCATCAATGCACTGGTCCGGTGGGGGGATGTGCTGGATGTTGGTGCTGCTGCTGGTCTCGGTGTTGGGGGGGCAGTGCCAGTTGTGTGCGGGGGGGCGGGCCAAAGGTCGCAGGAGGCAGAAAGACACCCGTGCCCAGATCACCGAGCTGCTGAACACCACCCTCGCTGGCACAGAGGAGCGCGGGCACAGGAAGGTAAGACACTCAGTGCCAACACACACTCACAAACACATAGCCACACAAATAAACACACTTACACACGCTTACAAACACACACACACACACACACACAGACATATGCAGGTTTGGTTGTGGCAGGGAAGGGTTTAGAGATGGTCTGTGCAGTCAGACACAGGGCCTCTCAGTAGGATGGGGTGAAGGGGGGGGGGGGGGGGGTAGTACACACACACACACATCAGCCAGTTAATTTCCACTCATACATTTACACACACACTTTGAGACACTACTGGCTGCAGTTCATGACAAAAATATTGAAGGCCCAGTCCTTTAGTTTACTATGGATAAATGATCTTTAGTTTACTATGGATAAATGATCTTTAGCAGCATCAGTCCCATTTCAGGTAGGGGCTTAAAGGAACATGCAGCACTGAGAGCAGGCGTTGGGGGGAGGAGAGATTAAAAACTCACGTGGGTTGCCAACTTGAGGTTGCCAGGTTGAGGACACTGAACCTACATGAACAAGCACAAGAGAAGCGCAACATTAAACTGTGACAATGGCAAGCGACGACAAGTTCTTCACTGTCCAGCTGATGTGTCCAATGTTTTTGTTGTTTGCAAAGTGCTAGATGCATGGCTAGGTACGATAGCCAAACACACACACACTATGTACGGTAGCCAAACACACACACACTATGTACGGTAGCCAAACACACAAACACACACACACACACACACACTATGTATGGTAGCCAAAGCCACGTCTGTGAACTTAACTAGAAAACAGGGTCCACTGCTCCAAAAATACACACTCTGTCATAGCCATAACAAACAGATGAGGATTATATCATTTTACAGATTTAGGAGTAGTAGCCTACTGTTCTTCCTTGTTGCAGCAGATGCTAAATGTCATATGTCATAGCTAAATGGAAAATGCCATAATCATGTACACAGAAAAGTGCAGATTGTTTCACTAAAGTATCTACCTATCAAATTTGACCACATCCATTGTTTCACTCACAAAGTTGAGAAAACTCTTCTACAACCAGGTTATGGTTTCTATGAGATAAGTTAGATAGATCGCTAGAAGCTAGGGATGGGCATGAGTAGTGTTACTTAATTTGGACGTAGTATTTGTTTAACCTACAGAGTAATCGCATTCGTAAATTGAGTAAAATTAAAGTCAAACTTGCAGTTTCTGTCACGCTAGTCGTTGCCGAGATAGTGAACAACCATGGCCCATCCGCTCCTCCAGAGTGACTGATAGCAGTTAACGTTAGCATGTGTTAGCGTGTGTTAGCATGATGGCGTGGCCTCCAGTGACTGATAGCAGTTAACGTTAGCATGTGTTAGCATGTGTTAACATGATGGCGTGGCCTCCAGAGTGACTGATAGCAGTTAACGTTAGCATGTGTTAGCATGTGTTAACATGATGGCGTGGCCTCCAGAGTGACTGATAGCAGTTAACGTTAGCATGTGTTAGCATGTGTTAGCATGATGGCGTGGCCTCCAGTGTTTCTGATAGCAGTTAATGTTAGCATGTGTTAGCATGTGTTAGCATGATGGCGTGGCCACCAGTGTTTCTGATAGCAGTTAATGTTAGCATGTGTTAGCATGATGGCGTGGCCTCCATTGTTTCTGATAGAAGTTAATGTTAGTATGTGTTAGCATGTGTTAGCATGATGGTGTTACCCAGCTGTAGTTGGATCACTTCATCGGCTGTGTGTCTCAAATACTTGCTGCCTTGATAACCCGGCAGCACACAGACCTCAGAGCTACCCTAACAGTAGCCATGATAAATTAGTAAAAGCTAGCTAACCTTAGCTGAAGCGCAGTGCTTGCGCAGTGCTTACCTCTCCATCGTACTGGGCTTTAATCCGTCTCTATCATTCACACGCATCTCCAATATTTGCCTGCGCTTTACCGCAGCTCTGGTGAAGGAGCTGGTGAGAAGGATACCGAGGTGTTTTAAGTCCGGTAGAATCAAGCGTTTGTTTGTTTGCTTCCTGCCATTTTGCTTCATATCTGGCAACCCGGGGTGTCTTAATAGTACTGGGAAATGGGCAGTGGGTGGAATTACACAAACAAAAACAAAAACAGACAAACAAACAAACAACAACATTTCAGAGGAGAACGTACTGGGTGTAGTATTGTATTGCCAGTATTTCAACATGGTCATTATGGTAATTTCCTGATTTAGCACAGTAAATATATTACATATCGGTCTTTTAATATCTACAGTGGCCTAGTGTTGATTTAGCACAGTAAATATATTACATATCAGTCTTTTAATATCTACAGTCCCATGATGTTGATTTAACACAGTAAATATATTACATATTGGTCCTTCAATATCTAAAGGAAATAGGAAGCCAGTGATTGTGTGTGTGAGTCTGCATAGGTGTGTGTGTGTGTGTGTGTGTGTGTGTGTGTGTGATTGTGTGTGTGAGTCTGCATAGGTGTGTGTGTGTGTGTGTTTGATTGTGTGTGTTAGTCTGCATATGTGTTCATATCTGTGACTTTGTGTACACAGGTGTGTGTCGAGGTGTCTTTTCAGATGTGTATGTGCGTGTGCGTTTGCGCTTGTGTGTGTGTGTGTGTGTGTGTGTATGTGTATGTGTATTTATCTTTTTATATATGCATGTGTGTACACATTCCTGTGCATGTGTGTGTGCATGCATGTGCATGCTTGTGTGTGTGAGTGTGCGTGTCTGTGTGTGTGTGTGTGTGTGTGTGAGTGTGCGTGTCTGTGTGTGTGTGTGTGTGTGTGTGTGTGTGGTAGGCGTGTCTGGGGCTCTAGGAGCTTTGTTTGAGGTCAGTCTAGTCTGGCATGATGGCGTGGGCTGGAAGGGTGACATCACCAGCCTGTGGGTCAACATTCTTGCTTCAGATTCAGATCCACACCTCCCTCCCGTCACACACACACACATTCACACACACACACACACACACACACACACACACACACACACACACACACACACACACACACACTCACAACTTTCTCCTGTCATACACACACACACACACACACTCTGACTGATGGCACAGGGCTCTCTCTCTCTGTATCTCTCTCACACACACACACACACACACACACACACACACACACACACACACACACACACACATTCTTCAGAGACTCCCCCACGCCCTCTTTCCTCAGCCCTCCAAGACTAAAAGCAAACATCCCGTCGCCTGAACAGGTACAAGTGTTCCCAGTACAAACACACCTCTCTTTCGGCAGGGGTGTGTGTGTGTGTGTGTGCGTCTGAGTGGGACTTAGACTGTGCGTGTGTATGAGAGAGAGAGAGTTTACGTGTGTGTGTGAGGGCTTGTAAAGAGAAGAATTTTGGGATGGGTAGGAGATGCATCAGCGTGTCAGTTCTTATAAAATATTTAGTGTATGTGTGTGTGTATGCGCGTGTGTGTGTGCATGTGTGTGCATGTATGTGTGTGTGTATGTGTATGTGTGCGTGTGTGTGTGTATGTGTGTGGGTGTGTGTGTATGTATGTGTGTGTACTTTTGTAAAAGCATGTATGTGTTCTTGACTTTTGTATGTATATATAATCTGTGTTTCTTTTTTCATGGCTCTTGTCATTTAACAAAATAAAATCAAGATACATTGAGTGTGCGCTTATTTATAAATAAAGCAATAGAGTAGTGTACCTCATGATAGAGTAACATACCTCATGATAGAGTAACATGATAGAGTAACATACCTCATGATAGAGTAACATGATAGAGTAACATACCTCATGATAGAGTACCTCATGATAGAGTAACGTACCTCATGATAGAGTACCTCATGATTAGGGATGGGTATCATTTGGTTTTTATCCGATACCGGTACATAACCGATACTTTTAAAACGATACCGGTGCTTTTATATAAAAAAATGACGATTGACGACATTTAGAAAAGGCTTTTTTTATTGCCAAATATATGAACTGTTTAAAGTAGATTATATATATAAATAAATACAAAACACTTTTTAACTTAAAACTTAAATAATATATGAACTGTTTAGACTATACTTAAATAAATACAAATAAATACAAAACACACACACTACAGCTTCAATACTTTCTTTTGTACAATTCTTTTGTAGAAATATCAGCATATTTGCCTTCTCCGGCAAAATGCGACACCTTTCCTGACTAATCGCATGACCTGCACAGGAGAAGAAAACCCTCTCCGATGGTGTCGATGAGGCCTGTACACACAGATACGTAGGGATGGGTATCGTTTGGGTTTTTCCGATACCGGTGCTAAACCGATACTTTTAAAACGATACCGGTGCCTGAACCGATTGACGACATTAAAGAAAGGCTTTTTTTATTGAACAATATATTAACTGTTTAAAGTATATTATAAATATAAATACATACAACACACTTGGCTTCAAACTACAGCTTCAAACTTTTTAACTTCAAACTATGAACATTATATTAACTGTAAACAACGGTTTATAGTATACTTAAATAAATATAAATAAATACAAAAAACAGCTTCAAACTTCTTTTGCAAAAATATGAGCATATTTGCCTTTGGAGTCAAAAATGTATTATTTTGTTTGCATTAATTTCATGAAATTTCACCATTTTATGATTTGTTTATACCTATCTTTTCTATCTTGTTTATAGTTAATCTTGTTACTTGAACACACTGAGTACGAGAAAATGTGTACTGCCCCTTTAAGAGACTACCGTAGGCTAAGTGTAGCTGTCATCATATTTTTCAGTCTTCGGTTGCTGATTTGCCGTTGACTCTTGCCTTCTTTCCCCTCTTTTCACGCAATTGTTTTGTTGCATTTGCTGCACGTCGCGATGTTTGAATATTTTTGTGCGAAATACAGCCACACTTTTGACCGTTTACCTTTCGGTATTTTCTCTGTTAAAAGGTTGATGGCTAGTTCTGTTTGTGCTTGCTCTGTGAAATGCTGCATGCTCTTCACTGTCATAAGACTGTTGCTATGAAAACACCAATGAGCGAGAGCGACACAGGAAAAAGTTTACATTGGGAGCTGGGGCAGTTTTACATGTGCCCCGCGGAATCTGCCTAGCAACCGTGTTCAATTGGTTCAGGCACCGAAATGAAGCACCGAAATCTGCGTTGCATTTCGGTCCGGGTAGGTACCGGTTGTATTGGGACCAGTTCCATATTGGTACCGGTTCTCGGTACCCAACCCTACTCATGATAGAGTAACATACCTCATGATAGAGTAACATACCTCATGATAGAGTAACATACCTCATGATAGAGTAACATACCTCATGATAGAGTAACATGATAGAGTAACATACCTCATGATAGAGTAACATACCTCATGATAGAGTAACGTACCTCATGATAGAGTAACATACCTCATGATAGAGTAACGTGATAGAGTAACATACCTCATGATAGAGTAACATACCTCATGATAGAGTAACATACCTCATGATAGAGTAACATGATAGAGTAACATACCTCATGATAGAGTACCTCATGATAGAGTAACGTACCTCATGATAGAGTAACATACCTCATGATAGAGTAACATACCTCATGATAGAGTAACATGATAGAGTAACATACCTCATGATAGAGTAACATACCTCATGATAGAGTAACGTACCTCATGATAGAGTAACATACCTCATGATAGAGTAACGTGATAGAGTAACATACCTCATGATAGAGTAACATACCTCATGATAGAGTAACATGATAGAGTAACATACCTCATGATAGAGTAACATGATAGAGTAACATACCTCATGATAGAGTAACATACCTCATGATAGAGTAACGTACCTCATGATAGAGTAACATACCTCATGATAGAGTAACGTGATAGAGTAACATACCTCATGATAGAGTACCTCATGATAGAGTAACATACCTCATGATAGAGTACCTCATGATAGAGTAACATGATAGAGTAACATACCTCATGATAGAGTAACATACCTCATGATAGAGTACCTCATGATAGAGTAACGTACCTCATGATAGAGTAACATACCTCATGATAGAGTAACATGATAGAGTAACATGATAGAGTAACATACCTCATGATAGAGTAACGTACCTCATGATAGAGTAACATACCTCATGATAGAGTACCTCATGATAGAGTAACATACCTCATGATAGAGTAACATACCTCATGATAGAGTAACATACCTCATGATAGTGTAACATACCTCATGATAGAGTAACATGATAGAGTAACATACCTCATGATAGAGTACCTCATGATAGAGTAACATACCTCATGATAGAGTAACATGATAGAGTAACATACCTCATGATAGAGTAACATACCTCATGATAGAGTACCTCATGATAGAGTAACATACCTCATGATAGAGTACCTCATGATAGAGTAACATGATAGAGTAACATACCTCATGATAGAGTAACATACCTCATGATAGAGTAACATACCTCATGATAGAGTACCTCATGATAGAGTAACATGATAGAGTAACATACCTTATGATAGAGTACCTCATGATAGAGTAACATGATAGAGTAACATACCTCATGATAGAGTAACATGATAGAGTAACATACCTCATGATAGAGTACCTCATGATAGAGTAACATACCTCATGATAGAGTAACATGATAGAGTAACATACCTCATGATAGAGTACCTCATGATAGAGTAACATACCTCATGATAGAGTAACATGATAGAGTAACATACCTCATGATAGAGTACCTCATGATAGAGTACCTCATGATAGACTAACATACCTCATGATAGAGTAACATACCTCATGATAGAGTAACGCACCTCATGATGGAGTGAGATGAAAGGTTCCAGTCAGTAGTTGTCCTCTAACTGTTCACCTTATGAAAGGTTCCAGTCACTGCTGTGTGTAAAACCCTTTGCACATTGACCAAATCTAAGGGAGAGAAGACACAGTTATTTTGTGTGCTAAATTGATCACTATGTCAATTAACATTGATCAACAAATGAAACTTTAGTGGTGGACCTACTGTGAAATGGATACACGTAAGTCTTATTTCTAGACGTGGTGGCAACACATGAATTGTAAGACATTCCTTTGTCTGCCTCCTGTCTGAGGAGATTCCCAGGT
>NC_045156.1:16863602-16883602 GCF_900700415.2 Clupea harengus
ATACCCACACACCTGCAGTTTTCAGACAGACTGATGACCTACTTCAGTTGGTATGTGTGTGTGTGTGTGTGTGTGTGTGGTTTGTGACCTGACCGACACAGCACACTGGTTCAGAAGCACCCGCCTCATTATCACTGTGGCCTAAAAAAAGTTCCTGTCTGCTCTCTCACACACACACACACTGTAGGTGAAAGAGCTCTTTCTCTCACACACACACACACACACACTGTAGGTGAAAGAGCTCTTTCTCACAAACACACACACACACACTGTAGGTGAGTGTAATGGCTCACACACTGAGTGTAATGGCTCACACACTGAGAGTAATGGCTCACACACACACACACACACACTGAGAGTAATGGCTCACTCACTGAGTGTAATGGCTCACACACTGAGAGTAATGGCTCACACACACACACACACACACACACACACACACACTGAGTGTAATGGCTCAATAAGGTGCTTTATCCCGGTGTCATTAATAGTCATAATGTGTAATGTGTCATAGTAACAGCGTGTAATGGCCCCTCCCCCCATGTCTTCACAGCCAACAGCAAAAGGGGGCTTCATGAGGGGGGCGGGGCTTGACCTCTCCTCTGGACGCTTCACTGCACCGCTGACCGGCATCTACCAGCTCTCTACCAACCTGCACATCAGCAGAGGTGTGTGTGTGTGTGTGTGTGTGTGTGTGTGTGTGGCATCTACCAGCTCTCTACCAACCTGCACATCAGCAGAGGTGTGTGTGTGTGTGTGTGTGTGTGTGTCATCTACCAGCTCTCTACCAACCTGCACATCAGCAAAGGTGTGTGTGTGTGTGTGTGTGTGTGTGTGTGTGTGTGCCAGGGGCCACTCTCCAGAGCAGAGGATGCATATTCACCCAAGACTGGAAGATCCCTCCCTCTAAAGGCTGGGTCAAAGAGCAACTGCAGAAACCAGAGTGAATCTCTGCCAGTGTGTGCTCTCTCTGAAGTGTGTGTGTGTGTGTGTGTGTGTGAGTGTGTGCGTCTATACAGCGCGCTGGTGTTTGTGTAAATGTCCTCTAAAGACTGTAAACGTGCAGACATTCTAAATCATCATAGTGAGTTTATTTATTTGAAGTGTGAGGGCTAGTTTGTATATATCACTGTGTCTCACTTCCGTCTCACTTGTGCAGAGGTGTGTGTGTGTGTGTGTGTGTGTGTGTGTGTGTGTGTGGCATATATCACTTCTGTCTCACTTCCGTCTCACTTGTGTCTCTGCCTCCTGAAAACAAACAGAGATCTCTCTCTCTCAGTCTCTCTGCCAGAGAGAGGCCTAAGCTATGCTGACTCCAGTCGTATGTGTGTGTGTTGTGTGTGTGTGTGTGTGTTCTGTGGTGTGTGTGTGTTCTTTGTGAGTGTGTGTGTTCTGTCTTCTGTGTTGTGTTGTGTGTGTGTGTTGTGTGTTCTTTGTGTTGTGTGTGTGTGTGTTCTGTGTGTTGTGTTGTGTGTGTGTTCTGTTGTGTGTGTGTTCTGTGTGTTGTGTTGTGTGTGTGTGTGTGTTCTTTGTGTGTGTGTGTGTGTTGTGGTGAGTGTGTGTGTGTTGTGCGTGTGTGTGTGTTCTTTGTGTGTGTGTTCTTTGTGTGTGTGTGTGTGTGTGTGTTGTGCGTGTGTTCTTTGTGTGTGTGTTCTTTGTGTGTGTGTGTGGTGTGTGTGTGTGTGTGTGTTCTGTGTGTTGTGTTGTGTGTGTGTGTGTTGTGCGTGTGTGTTCTTTGTGTGTGTGTGTGTGTGTGTGTGTGTGTTGTGCGTGTGTGTGTGTTCTTTGTGCGTGTGTGTTCTTTGTGTGTGTGTGTCAGCAGATCACAGTGAACCACACAGAAGCAGAGGTCAGCTGAGGCCACCGGAGCATGTGCGTGTTCACATCTGCATCCAGTCCCTGTGTAACAGACACATGTAAGTCATCACACACACACACACACACACACAGAGCCTAGGGCCTGATCCCCCTTACGGCAGGCACAATGGCAACAGGGGCAAGGAAAACCTCCCTGTTAATCAAGTAGAACCGCGGCACATAAGGGGGGACCCATCTCCTCGGAGCCGGCCGGGTAGAGTTAGAAAAAGAAGGGGGGGGGGAAACCATCAGGAACATGGCAGATGAAATCATACACGTATCAGGATGAGCATGCTAGCACACACGGGGTAAATGTACACAGCATACATGTGGTAAATGTTCACAGCATTCATGTTGTAGATGTACACAGCACACAGGTAACATGAGAATGAGGTGGGGAGAGAGCATTCAAGAACTGTAGAATAGGTTACGGTGTCAAGGGTAAGTAGAGTAATGGAACAAAGAAACAATGTCGATGGCAGGAAAATGCCAACACAGAGTATGGGTTGGAATAAGTGTATGACAGTGTAGTTGGGGTGAGTAGGTGTAGGCTGAGGGTTTCTACAAAACAAAACAAATAGTCTAGACTAGGAGGGGAAGAAAGAGACATAGTGAGTGTGTGTAGAGTTCGTCTGAAAGAGACATAGTGAGTGTGTAGAGTTCGTCTGAAAGAGACATAGTGAGTGTGTAGAGTGTGTGTGTGTGTAGAGTGTGTGTGTGTGTGTGTGTGAGTGTGTAGAGTGTGTGTGTATGTGTGTGTGTGTGAGTGTGTAGAGTGTGTGCCATATGCAAGGTCACGCTCTGAGCGAGAGAACATTTGGTTAGTAGACATCAATTTGATAAACAGATAAGGAGATACGTTGAGGTAAACAATTAACAGCGGGTAATATGGCCACTTTATCAGTATCAGTATTAGCATAAGAAATAGGACATAGAAGGAAGGAGAGGCTGCCCGGCAAGGTGTATGGACATTTAGTTTATGTTTAGTTTTGATCAGTTATGTTTAGTTTTGATGAGTTATGTTTGGCTGACATGGTTGCATGCAGATTTTAGTTAGGATAGCAAGGGTGGCAGGATACACAACAGTGCACAACTGGCTGTCAACAGCCGCAACACACGTTGCATGCTACATGCTGTACCCAGGATCTGTAAAGGCCCTCCTTCACAGTACAGTCTGTAGCCCAGTTTGATTGATATTGGTCATTTGATATGTGTTTAGGGTTGGCTATGTTGGGTTGCATGGTGCATGGGGAGTTTAAGTTATACAGGCATAGTAAGGGTGGCAGGATACAACAGCAGTGCACAACTGACTGGCAACCGTATAATGCAGGGTTACTCAAACTAGGGGTCGGGACCCCAAGTGGGGTCGCCAAATGTTTTTTGGGGGTCGCGAAATGATCTTGCTGCCCTGTGCATCAACATATTAGGCTTTGACATGCTGTATAGTCTATCAGAAATGGTGTTTTCTACATCAGGGTGGATAATGAAAACTAATATTGTCTCAGCAAGCAGTCTCATCATTCAAGATGAAACTGAATTTAGACCTATAATATCCTGTCAAAATGTGTGGGGGGTCGCGAGACAAGGCAAATGGATTTTATAGGGTCCCCGGACAAAAAGTTTGAGAACTGTCATGGAAAAAGGTGTCCGGGTGCCAAAAGGGGTCCGGGTGATGTAATATTGGCTTCGAACGACTCTTGAGTGACAGTTGCTATACCAATGCTAGCATTACGTCACCGGACACTTTTTTGGAAGTGACAGACTTGCGCTGCATTAAATACCTCAATAACGCAATTTACCCCAGAGCATCTCCCATTATACTTCTCTACCTGAGACCAGCTTGCCTGTATTTGACCTGCCATAAACCAAGCAAAACAACCATGTGCTTGATGTTTGACTGTGTTAGGAAAGTTGTTGACTCGCTAGTTAGTTATAGTATCAAAGTAATCAAATTTCAGGTTCGCGCTATCATCTTGTTAGCGATTAGCAATTCCTTTGTTGTGTTGCTCTAAGAAAGTCCTTAATGTGTTGTGATATTTAGACATATCTGACGGCACCCACAATTACATTTTTACAAAACAGGGAATTGTTTGCAGCACCTTTAACTGTAGAGCACAACGAAGTAATTGCTAATCGCTAACGAGATGCTAGCGGCGAAACCTGCGTAAATTTTCTACAAGATACCTGCAAGGCAGGTGTAGCTAAAACTACAGCTTAGTCTCTTAATATTGTGCCTAAAAGGACACTATGTAACCCGGACACTTTTTGGCTATCAGTCAGATAGTCTCAAGAGTTTTTCGAAAGCCATCAGCTGCTTTTTAGTCGCTTAATATTGGCTGCCAGTCTCCTGTAAGTAAGCACATAGGTTTAGCCACTAGCATCTTGTTAGCGATTAGCAATTCCCCTGTTGTGCAACAATCTTAAGCGACTAAAAAGTAGCTGATGTCTTTCGAACGACTTGAGACTCACTGACTGATAGCCAAAAGGCGTCTGGGTTACGTATTGTCCGTTTAGGCACAATATTAAGCGATTAAAAAGTAGCTGATGGCTTTCGAACGACTCTTGAGACTCACTGACTGATAGCCAAAAGGGGTCAGGGTTACGTACTGTCCGGGTTACGTAATGCTAGCGTTGGTTTAGCAACTGTCACTCAAGAGTCGTTCGAAAGCCATTGTGACGTCGCCCGGACCCCTTTTCGCAGCCGGACACCTTTTTCCATGACAGAACCACTGGTATAATGTACCCAAGATCCGTAAAGGCACTCCTTCATAGTACAACATGCGCTGTCTATAGTCCACTCCCCCTAAACACAACAACATGGCCAGCAAGAAGAAGAGAAGAATGTTGCAACAGGTGACAGGCTTTTGATGCATTATTCGTGACTATGGTATGCACTAAAGAGGAATGTCTTTAGTTTCAACTTGAATATGAAAAGGGCGTCTGCATCTTGGATGGAAGCAGGAAGATGATTCCACAGGAGTAGAAGGCTCTCGATAGCTGTTCTATGTGTGAGTCAAGTAGGAGGTCTTTGATACTAGTGTTGGGTGTTAATGAGACGCCATCGAGTTTGCGTAGATGGCTACATAATGTCATTCTTGTTCAGGGCCTACAAGCATAACCTCAGTTTTATCAGAGTTAAGGAGCAGGAAGTTGTTAGTCATCCTAGCTTTTACATCTTGCAGGCAGGCTTCTATCTTGAGTAGATGTACAATTTCATCAGGTGTCATGGATAGGTAAAGCTGGGTGTCATCATAGCAATGGAAGTTAATGGTATGCTTATTTATAACAGCACCTAGCGGTAGCATCTACAAGGAGAAGAGCACCTAGCGGTAGCATGTACAAGGAGAAGAGCACCTAGCGGTAGCATCTACAAGGAGAAGAGCACCTAGCGATAGCATGTACAAGGAGAAGAGCACCTAGCGGTAGCATCTACAAGGAGAAGAGCACCTAGCGATAGCATCTACAAGGAGAAGAGCACCTAGCGATAGCATGTACTAGGAGAAGAGCACCTAGCGGTAGCATCTACAAGGAGAAGAGCACCTAGCGGTAGCATCTACAAGGAGAAGAGCACCTAGCGGTAGCATCTACAAGGAGAAGAGCACCTAGCGATAGCATGTACTAGGAGAAGAGCACCTAGCGGTAGCATCTACAAGGAGAAGAGCACCTAGCGGTAGCATCTACAAGGAGAAGAGCACCTAGCGATAGTCTAGCACAAGTCTTTTTGTCTGTTTTGCTACTTAAAGGAACATTTGTTTAAACTAGTGGATATCAAAAACAAACAAGAAAACACAAACATGCATAAATAACTGATTTATTACTTATTTGGTAAGCATTTCTAGGCAAAATAACCGTTTTGAAAATCGGACCACAGGTAACGCATATCTTGATTTAGGTCAAAACTTAATATCTCATTAAAACGAAAAAATTAGCAGTTTCACTTGGGCACCCCTTCTAATATCTTTTAGTAGGATATAAGCTAATTGTGTGCCAAATTTCATGCTTTTATCACTCTTGTCACGATCGCGTTGTTAAGCCACCTGACTACATGGAGGAATCAAGCACGTTTCCCCGAATCCCCTGGAGTTCTGCCGTGAGGTGCCAATTATCAGCCAATAAAAAAAAAAAAAATAGCCAATCAGAAAAAAAAGTGTCTTTTGTATCTGTTGTATCTGGGTAAGATTTAATCCAGCGACCAATGAAAATAAAGCATCCTGGAATTGCGCGCGACTGATCTTCCGAAAGTTCGTTAACCTGAGGAAACCACTGGAGCTCCAAGCATCAGTCTTCTACAAAGAGCAAGTCGTCTCCTGTTTTAATGTTACAACAAATTCACAATGGTTTGACACAAGCAATGACAACTTGACTGCAGTTAGAGAATATTTCCCAGATAATTAGCATCAGTTTTTAATGAGTGTTTGTAGCCAACACAGTTTGCCTTTTCACTATAGCTTTGACTCCGAACTTCGTTAATAGGCTATAATAAATTCGAGTAGGCCTATTAAAAATATATATAGCCTATAATTCGAACGAATATTAGGCAGCCCTTAATATTCAATGATGTTATGGGCATTATTTTTTGTAAATGTGTTTGCTTGAACATTCTATTCAGATTCCGAGGCTTCTTCACGTGAAGTTGTGAATCGCGAGCTCATTAGGCATACTAGCATGTTATAAATATCCTGGCCATGGATGCATTAATCATTGCATCTGTCTTTCAAAGATGTCAGGTAAAAAACAAATAAGCATCCTGTCCTTCGCCCAAAGAGGAAAGCCCCCTAAAAAGGCCAGATTAGGCCCAGAGAACGTAAACACATTAGAGGAGGAGATGGTGGAAGAGGAAGAGACAGTACAGCTGGAAGAGGAAGAGACAGTAGCCTACAGGTGGAGGAGGAGGAGACAGTGGAAGACATGGTGGAAGAAACAGTGGAGGAGATGGCTAGAACAAAAGGGAGAATAGTCCCAGGAGCAGCCACCTACAAGACCTCTTTTAATAGTGAATGGACCTCTAAATGGCCATTTATTACTGTAGGAAGCACCAGCTCATATTACTGGTGCTCTATTTGCCACCAAGAGAACTCCTGTGCCCATCCAGGTGTGCGGGATGTGACAAGGCACATAGGCAGTAAGGGGCATCAGGCCAAACAGCAGGCACTGAAGTCAACCAGCGCAGTCAAAAACTTTTACTTGCCAGTGACTGCAGAGATGAGTGTGCAAGAGGTCAAGGTACATTTAAATGCATAAGGTTGACTACAATGTGAATACAATTGTTCCTAATTAATACATCCAATTCTATGACTATGGCATATATAATGGGAACCAACACCGAAAATGATAAGAGTCCAAAAAGGCAACAAACACCTACAATAAACAACACAAGTCATAATTCTCTCTCTCTCTCTCTCTCTCCCAAATTGAATAAATACTTAGTAATTGGTTGAATTGTCAGTGCCATATGTCAAATATTTTCTGCGAGTCTGATCAATGATTAACAACAACAAAACACTAATAATAATATGGGGGGAGGGGGGGGGGCAGGGCTGGTCTGTGGGCATACGGCAGGGGAGGGGCGGGCGGAATGGGGGCGTGGCCGGGAGGGGGGGGGGTATGTCACTCTTGCCTCACTTCAAAACTTGAGAGCCCTGACAATATGTGTTGTTACTCGTTACATTTTATGAACATAGTTTCGCCAAAATGTTGCCTACACAAAACTATGGATTGCGTTGCTGTTTTGGAAGTTTAAACCAATCAGGTGGCTCTATCAACTCCAATGATATCAGAGTGCGCGTTTGGCAGCAGCACTAGCGGTAGCTTTGCCTGTTATAGTTGAACATTCAGCCTGACTACTGCCTATTCAACATGGATCCAGAGTCGGCCTGAACTGAGCCCTCTGATATGAGCCACCCTTGGCCCTATTTAAAAGATATGTTCGAGTTCAAAGGCCCCAAGAATGACTTCTGGAGGTTTCAATGCGTTTCCTGTCTCCCTCATAAAAAGGAGTTGCTAGCCTTCAATAATTTGCCCTCAAATTTAAAGTAGCATATCGAGGTAAGCAGAGTGATTGCTATGCTAAGTTAATGTCCCTGACTTTTGAATATTGATATATGTATTTAATTCGTTTACTGACATGATATTATAATGTTATCTAGCGAAATGCATGTTGACATACAGCAATAGCATCAAAAAAACATGATTGGACCTTCATTATATATTTAACGTAGTGGTAAGATAAAGCTGGTAGGTTAGCTATGTCAAGCTAGCGTGCCTTGTTCTGTCCAGTTTTACAATCACATTTGTTTTTCATGTTCCATGTTTCCCTTTTTTACACGTTTACAATTAAATAAAAGATTTAAAGATATCACATGGTGTCTTTATTGGTTTGGCTTAATGGTATTAACTTTGCAAATAATCCCTGGTAGATAACTTGTCATCCGCATAATTGTAAAATATAGTGTGAACAGTATTACAGATGGTAGGCACAATAAGTACACCAACCTTTCCAATTAACAAATGTTGTTGCTTATAATTATTACTAGTAGTGACATCTGTAGAGGCATTTATTACCAGTAGCTATTTCTTTATCAAAATGGCACAGCCTAGACATTGAGAGACAACCCATTGCGTGAGTACTTTTACTTTTAATACTTAAAGTAAATTTAAAAGTAAGTACTTTTTACTTTTACTTAAGTAGGATTGTTAATGTAGTACTTTTACTTTTACTTTTACTTTTATCTTCCTGGGTACTTGTACTTTTACTTAAGTACTAAACTTCAGTACTTCCTCCACCACTGGCGGTAGCATGTACAAGGAGAAGAGCACCTAGCGGTAGCATCTACAAGGAGAAGAGCACCTAGCGGTAGCATCTACAAGGAGAAGAGCCAGGGTCCTAACACAGAGCCATGTTGTAGGCGTCAGATAAACAAGAAGTGGGTTCATTCCGAAGTTGAAGAGTTCTAATTGCATGTTGAATTAGGTGATGATCACACATCTAACTACACAGACTGACCAATCACAGGCTGGCTAGTCACCTTACTGCACAGGCTGGCCAATCACAGGCTGGCTAATCACCTTACTGCACAGGCTGGCTAATCACCTTACTGCACAGGCTGGCCAATGACAGGCTGGCTAATCACCTTACTGCACAGGCTGGCCAATGACAGGCTGGCCTCTCAAAGGCTGACCAATGATAGGATGACCAATGGCAGGCTGGCTTATCACAGGATGACCAATGACAGGCTGGCCTCTCAAAGGCTGACCAATGACAGGCTGACCTCTCAAAGGCTGACCAATGATAGGCTGGCCTCTCAAAGGCTGACCAATGATAGGCTGGCCTATCACAGGCAGGCCAGAGCCTGGATTCCTGATCATTGCCCAGAGGAAGAGAAACAGCACAGATAGCTCTGGGCTCGAGATGAAAGACATGAGACCGTGATTGAGAACAGCTGGAGTCTGTGTGTTTATGTGTGTGAGTGAGTATGTGTGTGTGTGTGTGTGTGTGTGTGTGTGAGTGTGTGTGAGTGAGTATGTGTGTGTGTGTGTGTGTGTGTGTGTGTGTGTGTGTGTGTGTGTGTGTTTGTGTGTGTGTGTATGTGTGTTTGTGTGTGTGTGTGAGTGAGTATGTGTTTATGTGTGTGTGTGTGTGTGTGTGTCTGTGTGTGTGTGTATGTGTGTTTGTGTGTGTGTGTATGTGTGTTTGTGTGTGTGTGTGTGTGTGTGTGTGTATGTGTGTGTGTGTGAGTGAGTATGTGTGTGTGTGTGTGTGAGTGTGTGTGTGTGTGTGTGTGTGTGTGTGTGTGTGTGTGTGTGTGAGTGAGTATGTGTTTGTCTGTGTGTGTGTGTGTGTGTGTGTGTGTGCGAGTGGGTTCAGACATACCTGAGCTACGCGGGTGAGCCAGAGGTTCTGGGCAGAAACAAACCTCACAAATCATGAGAGAAGCCAAACAATCCCCTCCTAACTGAACGACATCACATCCTCCCTCTCTCCGCATTCCAGCTCAGAGAGATTGATGAGAGTCATGAGGGCAGATACCAGCTCTACTGATGGTGTTAAAGTCAGTTATCTACTAGCTCTACTGATGGTGTTAAAGTCAGCTAGCTACTAGCTCTACTGATGGTGTTAAGAGTCAGTTAGCTACTAGCTCTACTGATGGTGTTAAGAGTCAGTTATCTAGCAGCTCTACTGATGGTGTTAGCAGCTCTACTGATGGTGTTAAAGTCAGTTATCTACTAGCTCTACTGATGGTGTTAAAGTCAGTTAGCTACTAGCTCTACTGATGGTGTTAAGAGTCAGTTAGCTACTAGCTCTACTGATGGTGTTAAGAGTCAGTTATCTAGCAGCTCTACTGATGGTGTTAAGAGTCAGTTATCTAGCAGCTCTACTGATGGTGTTAAAGTCAGCTAGCTACTAGCTCTACTGATGGTGTTAAAGTCAGCTAGCTACTAGCTCTACTGATGGTGATGAACCCAGTTAGCTAGCAGCTCTCATGATAGTGCAGATGAAAGCCAGTGATCTCCATCAGTGCCTGTTAGCTAGCAGCTCTGTGTTAAAGCCGGTGATGTCGCCCTCACAAGGCACTTCCTCTCTCTCCTCTGTGTAGATCTCTGGAGACTGTGATGTCACTTCCTCTCTCTCTTCTGTGTAGATCTCTGGAGACTGTGATGTCACTTCCTCTCTCTCCTCTGTGTAGATATCTGGAGACTGTGATGTCACTTCCTTTCTCTTCTCTGTGTAGATCTCTGGAGACTGTGGTCAGCATGGAGGGTAGTGGCCAGCTCTTCACTGTGTGTGTCCATGGACTGCTGGAGCTACAGGTGTGTATGTGTGTGTGTGTAGCAACACTTTTTGTTTGTTTGTGTGTGTGTCTGTAGCTACGTGTTTGTGATTGTAGCTACAGGTGTGTGTGTGTGTGTGTGTGTGTAGCTACAGGTGTGTGTGTGTGTGTGTAGCTACAGGTGTGTGTGTGTCTGTAGCTACAGGTGTGTGTGTGTAGCTACAGGTGTGTGTGTGTAGCTACAGGTGTGTGTGTGTAGCTACAGGTGTGTGTGTGTGTGAGTGTAGCTACAGGTGTGTGTGGGTGTAGCTACAGGTGTGTGTGTATGTAGCTACAGGTGTGTGTGTGTCTGTAGCTACAGGTGTGTGTGTGTGAGTGTAGCTACAGGTGTGTGTGGGTGTAGCTACAGGTGTGTGTGTCTGTAGCTACAGGTGTGTGTGTGTGTCTGTGGATACAGGTGTGTGTGTCTGTGGATACAGGTGTGTGTGTGTGTCTGTAGCTTCAGGTGTGTGTGTGTGTGTGTGTGTCTGTAGATACAGGTGTGTGTGTCTGTAGCTACAGGTGTGTGTGTGTGTGTGTGTAGCTACAGGTGTGTGTGTGTCTGTAGCTACAGGTGTGTGTGTGTGTGTCTGTAGCTACAGGTGTGTGTATGTCTGTAGCTACAGGTGTGTGTGTGTGTGTGTCTGTAGATACAGGTGTGTGTGTGTGTGTGTCTGTAGCTACAGGTGTGTGTGTGTGTATGTAGATACAGGTGTGTGTGTGTGTGGTCTGTAGATACAGGTGTGTGTGTGTCTGTAGCTACAGGTGTGTGTGTGTCTGTAGCCACAGGTGTGTGTTTCTGTAGCTACAGGTGTGTGTGTCTGTCTGTGTGTGTGTGTCTGTCTGTAGATACAGGTGTGTGTGTGTGTCTGTAGCCACAGTTGTGTGTGTCTTTAGCTACAGGTGTGTGTGTGTCTGTAGATACAGGTGTGTGTGTGTGTGTGTCTGTAGATACAGGTGTGTGTGTGTGTGTAGGTGTAGGTGTCATACGAGCCATATTTAAAGCCATCCCCCTCTCTCTTTGTAAACATGTTTAAAGTGTTGTGGTTATGCAGCTATATGTGTGTGTGTGTGTGTATGTGTGTGTGTGTGTGTGTGTGTGTGTGTGGTTATGCAGCTATGTAACCCTGTTCCGCTGTGTCGTGTTTAGGTGGGGCAGTACGTGTCTGTGTCCGTGTGTGTGTGTCTGTAGATACAGGTGTGTGTGTGTGTGTGTGTGTGTATGGTTATGTAACCCTGTTCCTCTGTGTCGTGCTCAGGTGGGGCAGTACGTGTCCGTGTCCGTGGTCAACGAGTCAGCGTCTCCCATCACTGTCCAGGAAGACTCAGACTTCACTGGCCTCCTCCTGGGCCTATAGTCCAGCTCCAGAACCACACGTGTGATCCAAGTCCAGCTCGAGGTCTTAGTCTCCAGACAGACTGTGGCTCTTAGTCAGTCGTAGCATATGGCAGTGGGTCCCTGATGCCTGTGTGTGTGTGTGTGTGTGTGTGTGTGGTGTGTGTGTGTGTGTGTGTGTGTGTGTGTGTGCCTGTCTCAGACGGATGTGTTCACTTTGAATGGGAAGACGCCATTCGTTGCCGAACTGAATTGTGGTTCCGTTGCGTTGCGTTGCTTGCGCCGAAAGTTGAAAAAGTTTTCGAGAGACAACGCATGCGCCAGTCAATCAAATAGCGACGCTGGAAAAAAAAAAGATGCCGGACTTAACTCCGTAGATGGTCGTATTTGTACATAAAAGTTGTTTGATGACTTTTTTTTTTGCTTAGATTTTTTTAAAGTTACCCAGAAATAGACACTGTGCAATGTAAAAACCCTGTTATTGTAACTGAAAAATACATCTGAGGGGATTTGGAGGTGTCTGAGCCAGCTATCTAATGTTAGCATGCTACTACCCACAAGTTAAACAGCTCGCTAGCAGCATGATCTGCAGGGTCTGCCATGAGCAGTTTGGGAACCACTGGTGTATAATATGGTGCATAAGATCTGTGTGAGATGGCGTATGATATGGTGCATACGATCTGTGTGAGATGGCTGCTGCTACTGCTGGGTTTGTAGTTATGATGTCAGAGGTATGAGATCAGCCGTGAGATGTGACCCTTAAAATATGATCTGTGTTGCTGAACATGTAGAACTCATCATCTCAAATGCCTACAGCCACATACACTCAAAGCCCACAGACACCTAAACTCAATACCTACACACACCCACAGCCACCGACATTAAACACCTATACACACCCACAAACACCTACATTAAACCGTTCACACACCCACAGACCACTACATTAAACACCTACACACTCCCACAGACATTAAACACCAAACACACCCACAGACACCTATATTAAACACCTACACACACCCAGACACCCACATTAAACACCCACAGACACCCACCGACATTAAACACCTACACACACCCACAGACACCGAGACACAACCACCTACATTAAACACCTACACACACCCACCGACATTAAACACCTACACACACCCACCTACATTAAACACCTACACACACCCACAGCCACCTACATTAAACACCTACACACACCCACAGACACCGACATTAAACACCTACACACGCCCACAAACAAATAAACGAAATGCTTACATTCAAGCACACATGACGTAATGTGAAATTTAGAGCAAAGGTCTTTATCAGTGCTACATGACACACAGTCACACCTCGGGATTAATAAAGTATCACTCTATCTATCACACACACCACATCACTGGCTGTTATCAGGAAGTGTTAGGGCTGTGTGATAAACACACACGAATGACCTCGGATGACCTCTGAGCCCTGCACTGACACAACACCACAAAGCACTCGTGTTCGGGTTGGTTAACTGTGCTGTGTCATTTTATACACAACGTTTCAGATTATATTCAAATAGTATTCATTCATTTAAATATTGGAATAGTATCCCTATGAATTCAAATGACACCACTCAAAAATCTCCTTCTGAATGTTTGAATGATCTCTGAATGTTTAAAGTGCTCTAATATATTCTGCAGTATGTGTTTTTAGACATATTTTATACCTGTTTTTGTTTTTAGACATATTTTATACCTGTTTGTGTTTCTAGACATACTTTACCTGTTTGCAATTAAAGACGTCCTGTGCCTCAGTATTTGTGTGTGTGTGTGTGTGTGTGTGTCTGTGTGACGTCTGTGCCTCAGTGTTTCGCCTCAGTAAACATGAACAACAGCAGTGTTCACCTGCACAGAGGTGTGTGTGTGTGTGTGTGTGTGTGTGCTCTATCTCACAGTGTTCACCTGCACAGAGGTGTGTGTGTGCGCTCTATCCCACACAGTGTTCACCTGCACAGAGGTGTGTGTGTGTGTGTGTGTGTGTGTGTGCTCTATCTCACACAGTGTTCAACCAATCAGAATGCTAACCAGCACCAGCTCATTCAACCAATCAGAATGCTAACCAGCACCAGCTCATTCAGCCAATCAGAATGCTAACCAGCACCTGCTCATTCAACCAATCAGAATGCTAACCAGCACCAGCTCATTCAACCAATCAGAATGCTAACCAGCACCAGCTCATTCAGCCAATCAGAATGCTAACCAGCACCTGCTCATTCAACCAATCAGAATGCTAACCAGCACCAGCTCATTCAACCAATCAGAATGCTAACCAGCACCAGCTCATTCAACCAATCAGAATGCTAACCAGCACCAGCCCATTCAACCAATCAGAATGCTAACCAGCACCAGCCCATTCAACCAATCAGAATGCTCAGCAGCACCAGCTCATTCAACCAATCAGAATGCTCACCAGCAACAGCCCATTCAACCAATCAGAATGCTAACCAGCACAAGCTCATTCAACCAATCAGAATGCTAAGCAGCACCAGCTCATTCAACCAATCAGAATGCTAACCAGCACCAGCCCATTCAACCAATCAGAATGCTCAGCAGCACCAGCTCATTCAACCAATCAGAATGCTCACCAGCAACAGCCCATTCAACCAATCAGAATGCTAACCAGCACAAGCTCATTCAACCAATCAGAATGCTAAGCAGCACCAGCTCATTCAACCAGTGGATGGGCCTGACCCCTGAACCCTGACCCCTGGATGCTTGATCCTGGCAGATGAGTGTCAGCTGCAACAGAGACATTTTTATAATATTAAAATCAGTGCTGTCAGTTTAAGCGTTATTAACAAACCCATTTTAACGCCGTTCATTTTTTTATCGCGAGATTAACGCGATTTTTTTTTAATATTTTTTTTTTTTTTTTTTTAAGATTAACATTCTTTTTGGCCTCGCAGACTGTGTAGTAGGCTAACGTTACGGTTTGAGTGAATGGTGAGCGCGATACGGCGAAATGGATGATAAAAAGCTTCTGAATGGAAAGTTTACTTTTAAAAGTTGTGTTGTGCAAAAGAAGCGAGCTTCACTGTTGTCTGAAAATGTCAACAGGCAGCTGGCTGAAAGCAAAGAAGTAGTAGGCTTACCTTTTACTGTTACAGTTCACTGTTTCTGAAATAAGAGGCCTGACTGCTATGTTCCCAGCAAACTTGGAAAAAAGAAAATATTAAGCCATGGTTTAATTGCACTATAGGCTGAGTCCTTGTTTACCTGAAATGTGCACTTTATAATTTTATTTTGTACCGCCCTGTTTGGCAATGTTGGTTTTCAATAAAAAAAAAACATTTGCATAAAGCAAGCCAATCCACTTTTCAATGTTGATAAGGGCATTAAATTTAAAATAAAATGATGGAAAAAATAAATAAACGAAGGGACATTTAGAATAGATAAAAATTTGCGATTAATCGCGATTAATTTTGAGTTAACTATGACATAAATGCGATTAATCGCGATTAAATATTTTAATCGTTTGACAGCACTAATTAAAATGTAAAAAATACTGAACGGCACCTACCGTTCCTACCCATTAACCTAACAGAGCGTCCAGTCAGACAGGACACACACACACACACACACACGGCTGGGGTTAACTCTGAGGAGAGGAGAGTCATTAGTGAGATTAGCTCATGTTTAAGGCCATGTCTGCATGTGTGTGTGTCTGTTTGGGTGTGTCTGACTGTGTGTGTCTGCATGTGTGTGTGTGTCTGTTTGGGTGTGTCTCTGTATGTCTGTGTGTGTCTGAGTGTGTGTGTGTGTGTCTGAGACTGAGCAGATCTTCGGCCACACCAGGAGCTCAGCCCACTTTACACAAGTAGCCCAGTCACACACCCTAAGTCAGGCCAGTGTGTGTGTGTGTGTGTGTGTATGCAGGTGTGTGAAACGGTGACCAGCAGGTACAGAGCAGATGGGTTATAACGTCCTTGCTAGCGCGCTAAACCAGCAGTGTGCTAATCCCCCAAACTAGCGCATAACCAGCAGTGTGCTAATCCCCCAAACCAGCAGTGTGCTAATCCCCCAAACTAGCAGTGTGCTAATCCCCCAAACTAGCAGTGTGCTAATCCCCCAAACCGGCAGTGTGCTAATCCCCCAAACCAGCAGTGTGCTAATCCCCCAAACCAGCGCTAAATTAGCAGTGTGCTAATCCTCCAAACTAGCGCTAAACCAGCAGTGTGCTAATCCTCCAAACTAGCGCATAACCTACCAGCAGTGTGCTAATCCTCCAAACTAGCGCAAAACCAGCAGTGTGCTAATCCCCCAAACCAGCGCTTAATTAGCAGTGTGCTAATCCTCCAAACTAGCGCATAACCTACCAGCAGTGTGCTAATCCCCCAAACCAGCGCTTAATTAGCAGTGTGCTAATTCCCCAAACTAGAGGCGAACCTGACAGAAACAAGCCCAGCTCCACAGGGGTGGTAGTGTTTCTCGTGTGTGTGTGTGGGTGGGTGTGTACTGTGTATGAGCCTGTGTGTTTGTGTGCAAGAGGGAGAGAGTCTCTCTCTGTGTGTGTGTGCTGGGGAGTGTAGAGTGTTTTAGAGGGTTGTGAATGTGTGTGTTTGCATGAGCTGCAGTGTGTGTGTGTCTTAAGTGTGTGTGTGTGTGTGTGTATTTAGCGAGTTAAGCCTGTGTGTGTGTGTGTATCTTAAGTGTGTGTGAGAGTATCAGGCTGGTTAAGCGTGTGTGTGTGTGTGTGTGTATTTAGTGAGTAAAGTGTGAGTGTGTTAAGTGTGTGTGTGTGTGTAAGTGTATTTAGTGAGTTAAGCGTGTGTTAAGTGTGTGTGAGTGTATTTAGCGAGTTAAGCGTGTGTGTGAGTATATTTAGCGAGTTAAGCGTGTGTGTGTGAGTGTATTTAGCGAGTTAAGCGTGTGTGTGAGTGTATTTAGCGGGTCAAGCGTGTGTGTGTGTGTGTGAGTATATTTAGCGAGTTAAGCGTGTGTAATAAATGAACGTGCCGTGGTTAATCCTTCGCTCCGTCACAGGAAATCCCCTCATCCTGACGGCTCGTTCTCTGCCAGTGTGCGCGGCGGTGATTACAGCTTACCTATCGCTGAGAGCGTGTGTGTGTGCGTGTGCGTGTGTGTGTGCGTGTGTGTTTCTATAGCTGAGAGCAATCCTCCTGCGCGAGGAATCAGCCCTGATGAATGCCTGTATTGTTGGGGCGCAGCGGAGGCTGTTGTGTAACGTGTGTGTGTGTGTGTGTGTGTGTGTGTGTGTGTGTGTGTGTTGGGGCGCAGCGGAGGCTGTTGTGTAACGTGCTGTTGGGGAATTCAGTGTGTTTCACAGGGCAGTAATTAGCAAAGCACTCCCCGCTCTGATGACATGACACACACACACACACACACACACACACACACTCTCAGCGATAGGTAGGCTGAATCTCCAATCCACACATCTACTCCCAACACACACACACAGGCACACACACACACACTTCAGTACTGGAGCCATTCCAACTTAAGTTGAGCAAGTTTTGGGGGCGCTGCTCATCACTGGTGTCAATGGTGATTTGTACTTGTGAGATTTGTGTGTGTGTGTGTATGTGTGTGTGTGTGTGTGAATGTGAGAATTTGAATGTGTGAGTATGTGTGCTTGGTTTCAGGCAGCTGTCCGTGTGTAAATGTGTGTGTGTGTGTGTCTCCGTGTGTGTGTGCATGTGTGAATTTGAATGTGTGAGCATGTGTGCTTGGTTTCAGGCAGCTGTCGGTGTGTGTATGTGTCCGTGTGTGTGTGTATTCGATAAGAGGAAGGTGTTGTCCTAATGAAGCCTCTAAGGGATGCTAATTCTGATAAATATGTCAAATAAACATGATTTATCACGTAAACATGATTTATCACATAAACATGATTTATCACATACACATGATTTATCACATAAACATGATTTATCCAGCCTTGTGTTTGCAGTTCTTCTGGGCCCTTTCAAACTGCTAGCACATTATAATTAGCACATGTGTTTACAGTTCCTCAGCTAGCACACTATAACTAACACTTTTGCACTTAACACAAGTGTCCTCTAGCATACAGACCAACCTGTAAGTGGTATAAAGATCAGAAATACAGACCAACCTGTAACTGGTATAAAGATCAGAAATACAGCAGGTCGTGGAACATGACAAGACCCTGTGACTGCTAGTTAATAATGGATGAGTTTGTTCTGGTGGCTCTGTGTGTGTGTGTGTGTGTGTGTGTGTGTGTGTGGTTGTGTGTGTGTGTGTGTGTATGTGTGTGTGTGTGTGTGTGTGTGTGTGTGTTACTCATACCCACATCATGTGATGGCCCACAGCATCAGGAGAGACTTCAGAGAGGAGTGTCACGCCCAATTACCATCAGATAGTTACACACACACACTCCCTCATTCACTCTTTCTCTCACACACACACACACACACACACACACTCACTCATTCACTCTTTATCTCTCTCTCTCTCACACACACACACACACACTCTCACTCATTCACTCTTTATCTCTCTCTCTCACACACACACACACACTCTCACTCATTCACTCTTTATCTCTCTCACACACACACACACTATCACTTATTCACCCTTATCTCTCTCACATACACACACACACTCACTCGTTCACTCTTAATCTCTCTCTCTCAAACACACACACACACTCTCACTCATTCACTCTTTATCTCTCTCTCTCTCTCTCACACACGCACACACTAACTCATTCACTCTTTATCTCTCTTACATACACACACACACTCACTCGTTCACTCTTAATCTCTCTCTCTCAAACACACACACACACACACACTCTCACTCGCTCAACGAAACTTACACAGTAACACACTCAACCTGAGCTCAGTCCCATTGCACTAATCTGTTTAAGACTAGCCACAATCCTGCTGCATTCATCTTTATTATTTTAACCTCGGCCTGACCAAAATAATATGCTTTATTCTAACCTCAATCCTACGACAAAATTCTACATCAGATTACCCTCGATCCTACTACAAAATTCTACATCAGATTACCCTCAATTCTACAACAATAATCTACATCAGATTACCCTCAAACCTACTACAATAATCTGTGTTATCCTAGCATCAATCCTACTGCACAGAAAGCATTAGCCCAGTTGCAGGCCTGCTGCACTTGTCTGCCTTAGCCTAGCATCGGGCCCACAGCTTTATCTCTCTCTCACACACGCACACACACACACTCACTCATTCACTCTTTATCTCTCTCACACACACACACGCACGCCCTAGCCTAGCATCAGGCCCACAGCTTTAGCGTGTGTTACATCAGCCTCATTATTGCTGTACTAAATAGAATAAGGATTTGTTTACATTACCTTATAATCAAGCCCACTCTGCATTAACACAGCAAGTCAATCCCATTAGGTTTACAATCCCGTTAGGTTTGCCTTCCGGTGTGGATTGTCAGTGCTTTGAGGCCACCTGGTGGCCAAAAGGATACACTACAAGTAGTGATTTTAGTGTATTAAAACATGTGAATAAACCTACTTCCTCGGTTTAACCTGATTATTCTAATATTCTGTAAAAATAAGATGAATGAATGCATCAGGATCTTATATGAATGATTGAGGTAAAGCACAATGGCCCACTTTAGAGGACGAAAGACCGGGGGAAGTCAAATGGCGCCATCTTGTGTCCATAGTTGAAAGTGTTTGGAATTTTACTGGTGCGCTCACCCAGGAGTCTCGCTCAGGAAATACTGCTGAGTTACGCAACAGCCAACAGCATTCCAGTGGAAACATGCACTGTTTACACACCGCCCCAAGAGCACCCCCAACACACACACACACACACACACCATCAACACACACTGTCTACACACACACACCGTCTACACACACAGCCCCAAGAGCACCTCCAACACACACACACACACACCATCAACACACACCGTCTACACACACAGCCCCAAGAGCACCTCTAACACACACACACACACACACACCATCAACACACA